>NC_064851.1:36508175-36618175 GCF_024139225.1 Suncus etruscus | reverse complement strand
TTTTTTCCCCCATTTTTTCTTTATTTAAACATCTTGATTACATAAATGATTGTGATTAGGTTTCAGTCATGTAAAGAACACCCCCTTCACCAGTGCAACATTCCCACCACCAATGTTCCAAATCTCCCTCCATCCCACCCCACCCCCACCTATACTCCAGACAGGCTTTCCAGTTCCCTCATTCATTCACATGATTATGGTAGTTCTCTGTGTAGTTATTTCTATAGCTGCACTCACCACTCTTTGTGGTGAGCTTCATGAAGTGAGCTGTGTTCCAGCCCTCCTCTCATTATCTCTGAGGATTGTTACAAAAATGACTTTTATTTTTCTTAAAACCCATAGATGAGTGAGACTATTCTGTGTGTGTCTCTCTCTCCCTCTGATTTATTTCACTCAGCATGATAGATTTCATGTACATCCATGTATAGGAAAATGTCATGACTTCATCTCTCCTGATGGCTACATAATATTCCATTGTGTATATGTACCATAGTTTCTTTAGCCATTCGTCTGTTGAAGGGCATCTTGGTTGTTTCCAGAGACTGGCTATTGTGAATAGTGCTGCAATAAATATAGGTGTGAGGAAGGGGTTTTTGTATTGTATTCTTGTGTTCTTAGGGTATATCCCTAGGAGTGGAATAGCTGGGTTGAATGGGAGCTCAATTTCCAGATTTTGGAGGAACCTTCATATCGCTTTACATAGAGATTGGACTAGATGGCATTCTCACCAGCAGTGGATAAGAATTCCTTTCTCTCCACATCCCTGCCAGCACTGATTGGGCCAGAGTGGTGGCGCAGTGGTAATGTGTTTGCTTTGCACGCATCTGACCTAGGACGGACCGTGGTTCGATTTCCTGGCAGGAGTGATTTCTGAGGGCATAGCCAGAGTAACCCCTGAGCGTCACAGGGTGTGCCCCAAAAACCAGAAACCAAAAAAAAAAAAACAAAAACAAAAAGCCACCAAAACAAAACAAAAACTGGAGCTGAAGTGACAGCACAGCAGTAGGATGTTTGTCTTGCATGCTGGCAACCCAGAACACATCGGATTTAATCCCGTCATCTCATATGGTCCTCTGAGCCTGCCAGGAGTGATTTCTGAATGTAGATCCAGGAGTAACCCCTGAGTGAAGCCTCAAAACAAAAACAAAACAAAATAGCTAATACTAATTAAAATGATTTAGGAAAAAGTACTGAATGATCTCCCTCATGTGCAGAGTGTAAAGAAACAAAGCAAAGACAAAACAGAAGACAAAACAAAGATAAATCCCAGTGGAAACAAACCCTTGAAGATATTTAAAATCATGATGATGAGTGGATGTTACTATTGGGTTTGGTTAAAACAGTGCTTCTCAATTTTTTCTGTCATGCCCCCTAGGAAGAAGAAAACATTTTTCACGCCTCCCCCCCCCCCCCCCGCACGACTATAAATAGTATCTTTAAAAAAAAACTTTAACCTGCAAAACAAAAATATATAAAATAATTTGAGCTGATTTTTTTAATCAGAGGTGAAGTCTGGATTAATGGCTACAATGAGCACGTTTTGCAATGCATAGTTTTAGAAGGGGGGTTTGAAGCAGGACACAGCAACTCTCAGCTCCAGAGACATAAACACGGGGCTTAGCTTGTTATGACAGTGTTTGCCTCAGTCAAATGCGCCCTCCTTAACGGAGCCTCACCCCCCCTCCCGGGGGCACTCACTGTTTGAGAACCATTAGGTTAAGAGAAGGTTAGAAGAAAAAATGCACAGAAAAGAAAGGTGGTAAGTATAAAATAGAAAGATCATTAGAGGTATGAAGGGAATAAGAACCATGCCCAAAAGGCTGAAAAAAAAATAAATAAATAAAAGCAGCCACTCTTAAAAAGCACCAGAACTGTGAAGAAAAAAATGGGAGCCATAGAAGAAACTATTTCAAGGCCTATGGCAGCTGCCCTAAGTAAAATGAAAAGAGAGATAATATTAGTTAATAAGCTACTGTTTGTGGGATCAGAGCAATAGTAAATGGAAATGGGTGCTACTGTGCACATGGCCAACCTGAGTTTGATCCCTGGCATCTCATATGGTTCCTGGAGATCAGCAGGAGTGATCCCTGAGCATAGAGCACAGAGTAAGGCCTAAGAATTGCTAGCTGTGGTTCCAAAATCAAAAATAAAAAGTAGAAAAAAAAATCTGTCTATAATCTTAATAAGAGCAATTTTAGTGGAGCAGTGGATGAATGAAAGGAGTTTAATTTTAATATAGAACTGAAATTTCAAGTACTTACAGAGAACTAGGGAGGTTTCTGACTCTGCTCCATAGGTGTAATATGGACAGTGAATTACTTTATGTTCTGAGGCAATGAAAAGGAAAGCATGCCTGAGTATGTCTTCCAAACGTAATACTAATTAGGGTAGAGATAGTGAGGTGGTTAAGACTTACGCTTTTCATATGGCCAACCCTAATTTGCTCCCTGATACTTCTAGGTATCTCCAGAAGCTCTTTCAGCACTGTTAGATTGGCTCTGGCAATCCTTGGCACTGCAGGATTTGAACAATACCACATCCTCAGCCCCTTGTATTGAACTATTGTTGTCTGGGCCAAGAATCACTGAGAGTGAAACTGGTTCCTGAAGCACCACTTGAGAGCCTCCACCCTCAACCAAAGAGAGAACTTCTCTCCAAGCCATTCTTTGTTTATCCATTATATATGCTTCATCTATTCTTAGAAGAAGCCTTACTATTCATCCTCTCTCTTTCCCTTTAGGAAATCCCATTTTCTTTGCCTGAAGTACTGAATGTCACAATCTCCACTAGATTCACCTGCCCACATTCATAACTGCATTAATTTTTATGTTCAAGTTTGTATACATTTATAAAGATACTGCTTTGGTTATAGTGACAAAACAGGGGGTCGGAGAGATAGCATAGAGGTAAGAAGTTTGCCTTGGATGTAGAAGGTCGATAGTTCAAATCCTGGCATCCCATATGGTTCACCGAGTCTGCCAGGGGCGATTTCTGAGCGTAGAGCCAGGAGTAACATCTGAGCACTGCCGGGTGTCACCCCAAAACAAAACAAAGCAAAACAAAATAAAAAAAAACAAAACAAAAAAAGAAAATAGTGACAAAACAGTTTGCTCTACTATTACATTATCTGATAATTAAGGCAAACAAGGTTCTTCTCTTTTCATTAAGCACTTATCAATGACATCAAAAGCAGCAATAACAACTGTTGGTTAAGATGTTGAAAAAGGAAAGAGAGTAATAGAGGAAGATCCCTGGTTTTGCAAAACAAAGAAAGAAAGGGAAGTAGGAAAAAGTGAAAAAAAGTATTGGACTTTGATCATAAAATTACAATAAACCTACAAAGAGATTAGGGGAAGAAAAATTGAGAGAGGGGGGATAATAAAACCAAAAATAGAGAGCAGAGAGATACAGGGGTTATGACACATGTTTTATGTGCAACTGATCCTGGTTGGATCCCTGGCATCACACTTCTCACCAAGTATTATCAGGCAGAGCTCGGGAGGTCCTTGACTACTTCCAGAGTGGCTAGGATAATACTCAGCTCCATAGATCTGAAGCACTGTATCTTCAGATCCTTGCATTAAACCACTGACTTAATTGGCTTATAATTACTATGAAGGATCCCCAAGTATTTAAATACTTCTTGGGAGGTATCTCACCAAAAAGAGGAAATTTTTTTTGAATTAGAATCAGAATGCATGACATAAAGTACAAATTCCAAAATATTCGACTGATTTGCTTTACACTTATTGTGTGAATCGAGTCTAAAGTAAGGACGTGGGAATAAGAAGAATGAAGGAAGGTGTGAGCTTTCTAGATATCCAGGACAAATAAATGCACAATAAATTCTCATTTTAAAGTCCTCATGCAGATACAAGACCAAAGAACTTTAAAACTGCTCCTATTGTACAGCAGAGCATGCAGCTGATAGAAAAAGGGATTGTAGCTTTCTGTGGAAAGAAAGAAGGCATGTTGTAAATAGCCTTAGAGAGATGGGCAGCTAAAGCAATCTACAGCTGTGACTGAGAGCTCATAAAGCAAATTGAAAGGAGACTGAGATTTCTTGTTTACCAGTTGATAATATTTTTGCTTTGTACTTTGAACTCAGATAAATACTGTTCATTATTAAAAGTCTTACTTCACTTATAAGAATTGATATAGTGCGAAGCCAAAGATATAGCACAGCGGTAGGGCATTTGATTGCATGCAGCCAATCCAAGACAGTGGTTCAAATCTTGGCATCCCATTTGGTCACCTGAGCCAGCCAGGAAAGATTTTTCAGCACAGAGTCAGGAGTAACCCGTGAGCACCACCGAAATTCCTGGTTGATTTTGAAAAACTCAAGTTTTCTAAAATAGAGCCTAAGTAATATTTTGTACTTGAAAACTGAATTTTATTTTGTACGGTTGAGTTAATTACATAGGGGGATGGCATAAATAAAATGTTATTGAGTCATAATTCTTCAAGGTATTTTAGTTTTCTAATGTATTTTAGGTTGTTTTCTAGGTGTTTAGTCTTTTTATACACTAAGTATTTTAGTCTTCTTGCTCACAATCTATTTCTTGATTTATTTTAATAGTATTTCTTATTTCTATCAAATTAAATGGCTTTACTCTGACCTACATATTATGAACAACAACAACAAAAAAGAAATCAGGTCAAATCTAATGAGAATTATAGTGAGTTTTTCTATCATACAATAAGTAGAAATGCTAAATGAATGTAATCATTTCAACATTATTTATGGCTTTATTGTGAGTTATGTATTATACGGAGACCTTTTTAGGTATAAAAGCAAAATCTATTTATCTCCCTACCTATCTCCCTTTAACTATCTATCTATCTATCTATCTATCTATCTATCTATCTATCTATCTATCTATCTATCTATCTATCTATCTATCTATCTATCTGTCTGTCTATCATCACCTCTCCATCTATCTCTCCAATCTGTCTATCTATCTATCTATCTATCTATCTATCTATCTATCTATCTATCTATCTATCTATCTATCTATCTATCTATCTATCTATCTATCTATCTATCTATCAATCTATCTATCTATCTATCTATCTATCATCTATCATCTATCTATCTATCTATCTATCTATCTATCTATCTATCTATCTATCTATCTATCTATCTATCTATCTATCTATCTATCTATCTATCTATCTATCTATCTATCTATCTATCTATTAAAGTTAATGGATAGTATCCAGAAAATTTCCCCCAATAGGGGTTCTTGCTGTTGACACAAAAATGAATTGCTCAACAGACTTAGAATTGGTGGGATTGTTTTGTTTCTTCAACCAAGAGGATTCAAAATTGCTGGGAAAGAAGCCCAGACTATTCTCTCAGAAGGGGGCTCTAGAGTTCTTGAAAATGGTTTTTGGCCAGGCTCTTTACTACCAAGATAGGTGGTGTTTCCCAGTTGTGGATGGGATTTCATTCTGCTTTCTGGTCCTATAAAATTAGGTAAAGGGAGAAGCAAGAACCCTGTTTGGCTTTTCTGCCCAGAGCAGGAATGGGGGCGGTGGTGTGACTAACATTCTTTTTCTCTTACTCAGCTAAAGTGCTTAGGCTTGGAAATCACAAAAGCAACAATACTTTGTTCTTAGAAGAACCTTGCCACTGACCCTCAACAAATGATAAGGGAAAACAAAATATACTAACAGCTATAACATAAATAATGTATAAGTCAGTAACTAACCACAAGATAAAAATGGTTTTACTGTGATAATTTACTGTAATATAAAGGGAGAAAATGAAAGAACTAAGTAAATAGTAATAAAGACAAAACTTAAATGTAAAAATTAAGACAAAATTGAGGAATAGAAGGCCCCAATATATCTTGTAGCCAGAGGGATAGTACGTGGATAAAGTGTTTGCCTTGCTAGTAGCTGACTCATTTTTGATCCCTGGCACCACATATAGTTCCCCAAACTACAGGAAAACTTCCTGAGCACAGAGTCAGGAGTAAGCATGGAACACTGCCAGGTGCCCCCACCTCCAAGGAAATAAACAAAGTTAACACATCTCACACATAGGAAATAAGGTTTACTTTCACTTAACATCTTGAGGTATATGAAGGGAAGGAATCATTTCTTAGAGGAGAGTTCTAATAGTCATGTGGAGAACTAGAGAGAGGAAGAATTTGATCTCCCCACATCCCCTTTTCAAACTTATCTACAAAATTGAATAGGAAAGAAACAAATGTATAGGAATACATTAAAGAAAAGTAATTGTGAACTCACTAAAGTCAAGACTTGTTTCTAATTTATCTTTGAATTTTCAGTTCCTTCACATAGGAGAAGGTAGTTAATAAACATTTTTGTTAAAAATGTTGAAAAACAGAAAACAATTTTTATATTTCTTCAATTCATCTTCTCAAAACCTGGAGATGCTTTTCAACTATAGGCATAAATAGAATATATAAACTGTAGTCACTCCTTCAAGAACTGTAAGAAATTGAATATTGAATTTTCCACCTGTGCTTTAAGCCTATTGATGTGGAAAGCCATGGAAAGAACAGAATTGTGAATTCGAATTGGTGAGGTCAGCACTGGTTAAGTTCTAAAATGGTCACTATAAATACATTTTAAAAAACCTTTTGAAAATATTTTGTAAGGTTGAAATCCTTGCCCATGAATATATAAAGAATAAAGTTTATACTGTAAAGGTTTACTATGACTTAGGTACATTTTAGGTATCTAATTTTGAAACTACTAAATTTGGCATAGAATGACTTTCAGTACTTGATTTGACTTTGCAACTTCTCATATCCATTACCTCTATATTTTCATCTTATCTTTCTTTTGATAAGTCATGTTATGTTATGACATAACATATTTTTCTCAAAAATTATTTTTCTTGTCTCTTAATTTAAGATGGAAACTTATTCTACTTTTACAAATCACAAGGTTTTATTTTCACCATTGTTATACTTCTTAACTTGGTGAGATACAGTTATTATTTTAAGGTGTATTTAAACTTTATTTTAAGAGAAATATTTTAAAGCTTCATTGAATTGACATAAGAGAAGGATTGTCCACAAAGGAAAATTCAGAAAGCAGTGAATATATAGGCATGATCACCAGGTGACAAGTAGACCATAGTGGGTAGTAAATTTCCCTGGAATGTAATGGAAAGGACAGCAGAGGAAATTTTTCAGCACAAGTGATGCGCCAGTGGTCCATTTGACACTTTTGGAATGGAAATGGGAGGATTTTATTTGGCTTAATAGTTACATGGAGCTTTAGAGCTGGAAGAACTTGGATATTTTGAGGGTGCACTATGCTTGTCCTTCATACTCAGGTCTCCCATTTAGCCCTCACTAAATTCTCTCTAGTAATATTATCCTTCATTCTTGTCTTGAATCTTTCAGCTATCCCAGTCTTTTTTTTCCCCTCTGGATTGCCATAACTTGGCTTTTTTTGTTCTTTCTAATTAGAGCATATGACTATAAACTTTATTGTCTGACTTCCTCAATGCTTTACCCTTTTATTCTTTACGTAATTTCCTCAGCCATGCTTTTGAATTTAAAAAATACTTTCAGAAAACAAGTTCTTGGAAGAGAAAGCTTTAGCTTTCAGACATTTATCTTTTCTATGAATTTCTCAAATATATTTTAAGATTAAAATTTCATCATGAACTGTTTTTCTTTTTGATATTATAAATTATCTTCATAAGTAAAAGGGCTGTTGCTTATTGTGTTAATCAATAATAACATTAGTTATTATTAGTAGTATGATTATTATGAAGTTAATGCTTTAATGGGTTGGTACTTCATTTATGAATAATAAGAAATTATATCAGGAAAATAGAATGTTTTTACATACAAATAAATAAATCTTTTAAAAGATAATGTGTAAAAATCCATAGGAATAAGTATTAAATAATAATTATTAAATAAATAATAAATATAAGTATTTATTACAAAATTGTAACTGGAATTATCTAAAAGTCAAAATATTTCACCCTTGTCTAGAGTCTTCTTTTAATGGTAAAATCTCTAGAAGAGATAGTAGCTGGAGGAGAGAAAGAGTGAAGGGTCAGGCATCTGGATTTAGCTGAACCTGAGCATATGTTTGAGACAGAGGAGTTGTGAAATTGGGGTTTTTAATTTTAATAGGACCTTCTTACTACTTAGAAATGATTAATTATCACTGAATTAAAGCTGGTAATTTTTTGGTTGAAAATGAACAGAGATATATAGGAGCAGTCTGAGATGCCATTAAGTACAAGAAAGAAAACTGACATGTTGAAAGGCAGATGCAGATGCTTCTTGTTCATACTTATTATGTTCAGCCCTGGTTATACATCTATTGATTCTTATGTAGTCATACAGTGAATAATGGCACACATCACTGTGTCTCAACATCATGAAAGTTAAAGCAGGAGCAGTTATTGGGAGAATATAAGATTCACATTGCCCAGACTACAGAAAGGGCCACGTAAGCTGACATTTATACTTAATGCAGCTAGACACGGGATTTAGACTTCTTTTTCCCTGTCTTCTTCAGGTGCGAGGCTAAATTTTTCAATTTTATTTTTTCAATGTTTATTTTTATTTTTTGGGCCACACCCAACTGTGCTCAGGGATTACTTTTGGCTTTGCACTCAGAAACCACTCCTGGTAGGCTCAGGGGTACCATATGGGATGTGGAGGATAAATACAGGTCGGCAAACAAGGCAAACTCCCTACCCTCTGTACTATTTGTCTGGCTCTTGAAAGTATTTTTTATTTTTGTTTTCTGATTTATTTTGGAAAGATCGTCCTTTTGCCTTTCAAAATTACCACCTGGTTTGACTTCGTCTTACAAATGTCCCATTTGCTTCTTCATTCACACCCAACAGACAACATCCTTCAAACACCCCAGTTTAATATTTCATGACTCTTTTGAAATCATTTAACTTGTTAACAAGTGTTTGAGAATTCAATAGCCATGATAAAGTACTCAACTAGAAAAGAAAATCTTCTTATTGTTTGAGCCCTTGAGGTTTAGAGAGTGAAGGATAGGATGTGTTGATTAAAGTTCATGTGATGTGATAATAGAGAAAGATAGCCAAGATGCTGTGAAAGTCAGGTGATAGACATAACTAAATGTTTGGCAAAATGGAGAAATGCTCCATGGATGGACAACTGAAAGAGTCCTTGTGAAGAAAATATCAGAGAAGTTAATAGCAGGAATTAGAGAAAAATTAGAGAAAGACTATTTGCAAAGACAGAGAGACAATGAAAACTGCAATTAAGTTTTTATGGCTGAAGTTAGAGAGTAATAAACGAAATAATAGGAAATGGGTATAAAAAAGACATTAACAATATTTTAGATTATTTAGATTCTCAGAAAACAAACATTAAATGTGATCAGCAATTTTAGAGGGATAGAAGGAAGGCATAGGAAATTCCAAAAGAAGCTAAATGAACTTAATTGTCAGGGAGGTGTGTGGGATGATGGTGGTGGTGGTGGTGGTGGTGTGTGTGTGTGTGTGTGTGTGTGTGTGTGTGTGTGTGTGTGTGTATACATGCATGTGTAGCTGTACATTTGTGACAGAAGAAAATAAAATAAAATGGACTCACTCAAATTTTAGTTAACTTACTATGCCGTTCCCTTCAATTTATAGATCATATGCAGCCATCAACATTTTTAGGGTGAGAAGGATGCTTCATATAATAATGAGAAAGTGAGGCAAGAATCTATTACAGCCCTCCAGGTGAGAGGAATTGAAAACCTGAAGTAGAGTATTGGGATGATTTGATGATATACGTCAACACTTTTGTTTTCAGATGTGGGCATAAAACTCAGAGTCTCACACATGCAAGACAAGTGCTTTACCACTGAGCTACAATTTTGGCTTATAAAAACATAAATTTCATGAGAGTAGTTTTGAAGAAATCAGTGGCACCCAGTTCTGAGTTGAGACTCCAAACTCTCTGGACATGAGATTATGGTACAGAGTACTTCAGTCAAAATCCTACATTAATCTGAACTTCAAAAATATGTCATTGATTGGTCTACCTTTGCCTTCTCTCTTAGTTTCTCTTGTTATTCAGTTTGTTATTATTTATTATTCAATGCTCTTTTACACACATCTTCTCTGCTCCTGTGCCTTTCTATGTACCAAAACCATTTCCTAAAAGGTGGCTTTTTCTAACTTTTTTTTGCCTAATTTCTCACATTCTTACATGACCACTTCAATTGAAATCTGATGTACAAAGCAGTGATTTTCAACATTTTTACATCAACAGATTGTTGAAAAGAGGAGAAATGCTTTATTAACTGCTAGGAAAAAATAAAAAAAACATGATTTATAAAAAGAATATATATCAATGTATATAATTTATAATAGACCACTAAGTGACTGTAACTTACCATATGATAAACATCGATAACTTTTATTGCAGACTGGCAGGAAATTTCTGGAGACTGGCAATTATTTGTGGATGACAGTTGAAAACCAGTGATATATAGCTATCCCACACCTCGCTCCCTTTATCACAGGGCTCAGCCTTGTCTTTTCCAATTAATGAAATCATAATCCTATCCAAAGACTTTCCTCTAGCTCCAGAGTAAATAATTTATCCATAAATCACTTATGGAACTATGATATTGTTATAGGTGTCTCTAAACATATCATACTGGCTTGCTCTTCAAGTACATGTTCTCTTTTGAACATGTATCTCACTTGCTTTTTTTTTGTCTCTTTGCTTGTTTGTTCTCCAAGCTCATATTCAATCTCTTGAATATGTATTCCTTTCCTTCTCTCTCTTCACATCTTTCTGTTTCATTTAATGAAAACTATCTTGCTTTACTAAAAAGGCATAAATAAGTATATCATACCTCTAGACCATGAACCTCTAGGAAAGAGATTTTATATGGTAAATAGTAATTGCCAGTTGATAATAAGTTAGTGAATATCTAGTAATTTTTTAGCTCATGATTGAAGATACTCTGATTGATGGAAGACACAAACCTTAAAATATAGCTCCTCCAGTTTAGTAGGTACTTTTATATCATTTTATACAACCAAGGAATAAATTTTCAGACATACTGATACAAATATATCCACTTTATGATGCATTTATTTTGCATAAGGATTAGACTCCCCTTCAAAAGAAGACAGTTATCAGTAGTAAATTTACAAAATTAATGCCTATAGTTCTGTTCTAAAAAAAAGTGAAATTCCTAGGAAAAGAAGTATTAGGTACTAGCACCCTTGTTATTGTGGATTTAGGGCTTTAAGAGAATCCATTTTATTGCTGCTGTTTTCCAGTGAGGCATCTTTTGTTTTTCTGTTTGCTAAGTTGCTGTTTAGGGTTTACTGGAATGCTAAATTATTTCTAGCAAATTATAAGCAATATGGATGAATGGACATGTAGTATTTTATTTTTGCCTCATTATGCTTTATGTTTGGGCTCTCTAGTTTGGTAAATGATAGCTATGCTATATCTGCCCATCTTTACACATGTTCATGCTTGAATGCATCCTGCTTCTCCTCCCATATGGAACAGTGTCAATCATGATGTACAACTATTGTTGAGATACATTCTGTGTCTAGAAAATAACTCATAAGTACTTGTTATGGAATAATGTATAAGAGCATGGGAAAACACATGAGAATTGGTCTTGGCTGAGAAAAGGCAAGCAAACATAAAACCCTTTGGTATACTTTTAGGTAGAGGGAGAGAGAGGAAATATTCTGTCTACTCAAAATGTCAAGCTTCAATCACAGCTCTTGCTATTCCCTAGGTAATTAGGACAGTTACCATCATCTTCCTGTGCAAAATTTTCTTCATTTGTAAATAATTCTTAGAGTTGACAGTGTTCTGTGAGGAAAAACGAATAAAAAATACTTTGAAAGTGTTTGTCAGTTTCAAGTATTCTGTAAATGCTTAATGATAATAATATACAGTAGGACATCTCCCCTTGAAAACAGCAGGGGCATTTTCTTATATAATGAACTGACAGATGGGTTATGGTATCTAATCCCCTTAAGCCCTCAAAGCTCTTTGATAGTGGATGTTGTAAAAGGCCAGATTAGAGCACATGCTGTTCTTTTATTGAGCCCTTTCTTTTGGTATCTGCCATATTCTATTGCTTCTTTCTCTAAGGAAGTTACATGTTAACCTACTACCTATAGGAATCATTAGGAGCAAAAATAGAGATAAAAGGACAAGATTTCCAATAGGACAAATTAACTAAGTGTTGTTCTTTCCCATAATACAATTTCACTTTAATGTTTACACTGCTCTTTACTAAAAGTTCCTTCTTTTTTAATTTCTGACAACTAATGTCAAACTAATTATTTGTAGACATTGAACATTCTCTTTCTCCTGCTCCTCCTTGAACTTGCTTTCTCCTCTTCTTCCTTCTCTTCCCTCTTCTCTACTTCCTCGTTTTTCTCTATGCTTGTGAATATAATCTGTATGTATTAAGAATGACAGAATTCTAAATTGATGATGATTATAAAATCACAGGCTATTTAGTTCATATGTATCATTCTATAAGAGTTGGTTTTTTCAATCAGTACAAAGTGCAGAATATTGAGAGGAATCATTGAGTTTCAGCTCTTTTGTGTAGTTTTCCTTCATCAAATAAACTAAAATAAAAATAGTTGATTACTGAATTTGGTTCTTAAATATTAACTGGAGCAAAAGTTTTATATATTTCTCCTTTGCCTATCTAGCCTTTTGCGAGTAGTCAATAAAGTTGATTTGTGACAATCCCTTATCTTTCCTTTTCTATAAAAAAGTAAACAAAAAAATACAAAAAAAACCCTGAAAAGAAATAAACCAAAAAACCCACAAAAAGTCCAATTTTATTATTTATGATATTATTGAGCACATATACCTGATTTATTTATTCCCCCTCCTCTTCTGATGACTTGTCAAAGAAACCCTCAGTCCTGGGCATGGAAACTATTATGCTCAGTGAAATGAGTTAGAGGGAGCGAGATAGACACACAGTAATCTCACTCATCTGTGGTATTTAAAAAAAAATAAAAGACAGTGTGGTTAAAATACCAGAGACAATAGAGATGAGGTTTGAAAGGACCAACTCTGAGATGAAGTTTATCATAAAGAAATAACTACACCAACAACTATCATGACAATGGTAGTGAGTTAGAGAAATAGAATACCTGTCTAGAAGACAGGCAGGTTGTGGGGGAGGAGGTAAATGGGGGGCATTGGTGGTGGGAAGGATGCATTGGTGAAGAGGGGTATACTTCTTATGACTGAAACCCAGCTACAAACATGTTTGTAACCATGGTGCTTAAATAAAGATACTAATAATAATAATAAAAAAGAAATCCTCAGTCTTTACAATCATACCTTCTCAAGAGTATATCTTTATATTTGTTTTCCCTTTATTGGCATCTTGGTAAATTACCTCATTTCTCAATCATTGTAAAAGATGCTGAAATATCACCTCAGTTTATAAAAAACAACCAGTTGATTAAAACTTGATTCACATATCCTTTATGCTACAATTTAATAATGACATTTTAACAATTTTTTTATTAATTTACATTGGTATGTGATAAAAATAGAGTTTCAGGAACACAGTTAAAATAATTTTATTTTTATAAGACTCACTGAATTCACCAATAAATTTCTGTGTCATCTGATAAAGTGAAGCTTCTTTCCATTTTTCACACCTCCTTTCCATTTTCCATCCATAAATACTATAGTTTTGCCAAGTCTCATTATGTTCTATTGTTTTTGCCAGTTCACTTGCTTTAGTTATGCATATTTCACAGGTGAGTGAAACTATTAGTAATTGTCTTATTTTTTGCTTATTTCATTAAGCATAACAATCTCAAATTCTATCCATTTGTCACAAGAAGAGCAATTTAATCTTTTCAATAGCAAAGTAGTAACTATTTAGTACATATATCATAATATTTTCATCTAATAGTGTGTCAATGGGCATTTATGTAGATTCTATTGTCTCATGGAAATAATGACACTATTGACTATTGATATAGAGATGCAAAAATCTTTTCACATTAGTGTTTTGATATCTTTTGGATGAATGGCTAGAAGTGACATTGCTGAATCCATATTTGCATCTTAAGTTTACAAAGAAAATTCCATCGTTTTCATAGTGTTTGCACCAATTTACATTTGCACCAACCATGTAGTGAATTTTTTTCCTTCAGGTACCCACCAACACTTGTTTCCAGTATTATTTACTTAAAGCATTGTTGCTTGTATAAGGTAATATCTCACTCTGGTTTTGATTTTATAGTAGATAATGTTGAGCATTTTCTGCACTTCTCTATGAGACATATAAGTGTCAATTTAAATATTTTCCCCATTTTGTTTTAGATAGGATTGTTTGACTTTTGCTGTTCTGAATGTTCAGAAGCATGTTGTTTAGTCTATGGATATTTAAGACTTTGCTTCTGGATGACGTTTGAGATTTTATCTCTATATATGTGAGATTTTCATTTAGTTATTTTCTTTTAGGGATCATATATGCTACTGAGACATCATCAGGATTGTGCATTTAAAATATATAGCTCAGTAATAAAATCAAGTGACCCAAATTAAAAATGAACAAAGAAACTGAGCATTTTTCCAAAGAAGATACACAGATTGTTAATAGGCACTGAAAAGATACTCAACGTCATAAACTTTGTAAAACTAAATAAAAGCCAGAGAGACTACAGTGCAATAACTAAGATAGATATTACAAAAACCAGAAAAGCAAGGTCAGAGAAATAGTACAATGGGTATGGACTTTCCTTGCATGTTGCCTACTGGATTCTGTCTCCAGCATCCCATATGGTCTCTTATGCACTGCCAAGAATGATTCCTTAGTGTATAAAAACTGAGCACTGCAGGATGTGACCCCAAATTGAAAAAAAACTCAAATAAAAGCAGAAAATAAAAAGTATAAGTACTGATGAGGACAGAAAAATTAGAACCATTGCATACTATTGGAGAGGGTTATAGAAGAGGGTTATATTCTAATATCCAACTCTTTGAATGTTTATACTTTATAATGTTTACAAACTTAAAAAATTCTAATGCATGAAACTTGATGACATTATGCTAAGTAAAATAAGACATAAATAAAGTGACAGATGTTTACAATTTTGAGGAAGCCACACCCTACTGTGTTTACAGATACTTTGGTAATACTCAGCACTACTCACATACAGTGTTGGGGATCATGCTGGCAATTGAGCCCATCAGCAGTGTGCAAGGCAAGTGCCATATCCACTGTACTGTCTTTCCAGCCCCACAAAAAGACAACTATTGTATGACTTCATTCCAATTAGATACTTTCAAAAAACCACATTACAGAAACAAAATAGATTACCAAAGTGTTGACACAGAGTGAGAGGTTGTTTAATGTGGGTAGAATTTTAGTGTGTGACTATGTACTGAGCAATCATCACAGAATAGCACCTTCATTAATTCTTCTATTAATTTCATCTCATAGATATTCTTATAGCTCATTTGTCACTTTGTTCCCTCAAAAGTGACCTTGATAATCATTTTTTATCACACTTACAAATTATCTTCTTACCATGTCTTGTTCTTTGGTATAACACTTTTACCACCTAACATTTTATTTACAATGATTTGCTGAGTTTATTCTCAGATTAGACTGCAGGCACCAAAGACAAAAATTTAGTCTTTGTTTCATTCATGAATACATCATCAACACTTGAACAGTAACTGGCAGATTATCAGAAATATAAAAATGTTTCAGGAACAAATTAATTAAGAGATATTTGTGAAAGATTAAAAGAATGTTTTATCCATTTATTTATTGAGGTAATATATTTTACGGGAGTTTCTATATTATTAGTTTATATTTGTATTTCACTACCAAAGTTTCAATAACCTCTATCACTGTCATAAGATCATTTCTCCCTTCCTTACTTAGATGACACAATTCAATTCCCTTTTGGCACAGTCCCCAGGTTTATTTTCATTGTCTTATTTTTTGCTTTATTTTTTAATTTAATTTTATTGAAGCCATTGTGATTTACAAAGTCATATATAGTTGGGTTTAGACATTCAATGATTCAGGGGCAATCTCACCACCAGATAGATATATAAAAGAGGATTTTTGTGTAATAAGGCTGTTCAATTTTGAGTCTATGAGAAATCTTCATACTATTTTCCATAAGGATTGGACCGACCAGCATTCCAAAAGCAGTGGATGAGAGTTTCTTTCTTACCACATTCCCACCAACAGAGATTGTTCTCATTATTTTTGATTCATTTCCTCTCCTCATTTTTTGATAGAGTTTTTGAGTTTTGTGGACCTTTGTGAATACTTTGTATATCCTAGATATCAAAACTTTTTCTGAAATGTTAGTGCAAAACTTTCTCCCATTAAGTTAGTTGTCTTTTAATATTAGCCCAGGTTTCTTATGCCATACAGAGACTTTTTAGTTTGATGTAGTCCCATTTATTCAGAAATTATTCTATAGTCTTGCCATTGGAATCCTATCATCAAACACTTCTTTGAGGTCTATGAGTATTCTGCCTCTGTTTTCCTCAATGAATTTTATGGATTTAGGTATAATCTCAAGGTTTTCAGTTCACTTTGAATTGACTTTTATGTAATTTCTTACACATGGTTAACCAATTGTTCCAACATCATTTGTGAAGAGAGTTTCTTTATTCCATTTCAAGTTCTTGGCTCCTTTGTCAAAGATTAGTTGCCCATGGGGCTGGAGTGATAGCCCAGTGGTAGGGCGTTTTCCTTGCAGGTGGCTGACCCAGGATGGACCTCAGTTTGATCCCCAGTGTCCCATATGGTCCCCAAGCCAGGAGCAATTTCTGAGCACATAGCCAGGAGTAAACCCTGAGCATCACTGGGTGTGGCCAAAAAAAAAATTCTGACCCATTGGTCTGAAAGTCTGCCTTTGTTCTAAGACCATGCTATTTTGATCACTATGGCTTTAGACTAGCACTTCATAGTAGGTAATGAGATATGCCACCCAGTTTCTTGATTTTCAATATAGATTTGGCTCTCCTAGGTCTTTTATGGTTTCATACACAATTTATAATTGAGTTTTCTAAGTCTTTGAAGAATGTTGTCTGAATTTGAATAGGGATTGAATTGAATCTATATAGTAGTTTAGGAAAGATGGTCATTTTGATGTCTAGTGGATCTGTATAGTTGTGATAGTAGTATGTTGAAATCTCCAACTACTATCACATTTCTATTTATATATTTCTCTAGATTTGTGAGCAAAATCCTGTCATACATTGCTGACTACATTTGGTGCATAAATGTTAATTAGAGTTAGTATTTATTGGTCTATTGTTATCCTGATCTATAAGTAGTGTCCATTCTTGTCTCTAAGTACTTTCTTGAGGTTGAATTCAATTTGGTCTTATATAAGTATGGCTTTTTCAGCTAATTTCTGTATTCTAGTAGATTACATAATTGTTTTACATCTTTTTACTTTGAGCTTGTGTCTATCCTGAAATTTTAAAAGTGTTTCCTGCAGGCAGCAGATGGCTGGGTTTTGTTTCCCGATTCAACCCACTCTTCTGTGCCTTTTGATGGGAGAGTTTAGTCTATTGACATTTAAGGAAACTATTGACAGAAAGGGCTGTTGTGGCATTATATTGTGTAGGGTTGTTGCTGTTACAATTGGGTATTTGGTTTATATAATTGATCTTTGAGTAGTTCATTTAGAGTCAGTTTGTTTAGCGCAAATGTTGCGAGTTCTTTTTTGTCTAAGAATGTTTTATTCCTCCCTCCCATATAAATGAGAGTTTTGGTGTGTAGTGGACTCTAGGTTGAAAGTTTCTTTTACTCAGTAGTTTTAATATGTCATTTCACATTTTTCTTGCCTGTACTATTTCAATGAGAGACCTAGTTTTATTCTTATATTCTTTCCTTTATATGTAAGGTTTTTCTTCTTCCTTCCTTACAGCTTTAAAGAGTCCATCTCTCTCTCTCTCTCTCTCTCTCTCTCTCTCTCTCTCTCTCTTGCCATTTTTTAAAAACTATTTATTTATTTACTTTTTGTTTTTTAGGTCACACTCGTTTGATGCTCAGGGGTTACTCCTGGCTAAGTGCTCAGAAATTGCCCCTGGCTTGGGGGGACATATGGGACGCCAGAGCATTGAACTCCGGTCTTCCTTGGCAAGCGCTTGCAAGGCAGACACCTTATCTCTGGCGCCACCTCGCCGGCCCCTACTTATTTATCTATTGATTTTTAGGCCATACCCAGCAGCACTCAGGTTTCACTCCTAAGTTTCCAATTTCTGCACTCAAAAATTGCCCCTGGCAGACTGGGGTCCATCCTGGATCAGCCGCATGCAAGGCAAATGCCTACCACTGTGCTATTTCTCCAGCTCCTTTTTTTTTTTTATTCTACATTTTTTAATTGTGACCAAAGTGCATTACAAATCTTTCACTGCATCATTTATGGTACATAGTGACAATGAATGAGGGGCATTCCCACCACCAATGCTGTTCTCCCTCCACCCCTGTTCCCAGTATGCATCCCATATCTCCCTCCTTTACCCCCAGTATGCTAGTGCAACTGGTCTCCACTTTACAGCTTGTTGTACATTAAGCATCTATTCCACCGTCGTTGGAGATAAAAAGGATAATAAAAAGGGGAGAAAAAA
Organism: Suncus etruscus; assembly: GCF_024139225.1. Lineage (NCBI taxonomy): Eukaryota > Metazoa > Chordata > Mammalia > Eulipotyphla > Soricidae > Suncus > Suncus etruscus. Next base: position 36,599,549 of record NC_064851.1, on the reverse strand, counting down.
ATTTGGTGACAACTACCAAAAAAGAAAGAAGAGAGAGAGAGAAAAAAGAAAAGAAAAATGGAAGAAAAAAGAAATAAATGAACCCAGTAAATAAAAATAAAAATAAATCTCTAAATAATAACCACAAGCATGAAAAAGAATGAGAAAAGTGGAAGAAAAAAGAGAAGAAAAACAAAGTAAAAAACTAACAAATCAAAACAAAACAAGAAAAAGTATGGGTGCTGGAGTGGTAGGGTTTGGCATTCCCTCTACTACTTTTTTTTTTTTTTTGCATAGGCACAGTAAGCATTGGGGAAGAAAGGTAATTCCTGTGGCCTAAGAGATTCAGAGTTTCTCCATCCTTGAAGCATGTCATCATGGGATCAACCCCTGGCTCCATATATACTCATTACCCCATCCAAAGGCTTTTTTGTGATGCCAGGAAAGTTTCCTCTCGGTTGTGTGTGAGAAAATCAAGCCACTGTAGCTAGTGATCTTGGTATTTGAACAGGTTACAGGTCAGGGTCTAGGATAGAGTCTCTAGGTTCTAGAAGTTCCTATCCATCGATGTTGTGGTGTTCAGTCTTATGTAACACTCACTCCCTGTTTTCGTTCAGCCCCTAAGCCGAAGCCTAGGATATTATGGATCCAAAGGTTCTGCTCAGTCTGTTTTCCAAGTTGGACCTCTACAATAAGACATCTTGTTGTTGTTGTTGTTGTTGTTTATGTGTCCTGGACTACAGCCTAGGGTAGGGTTTTCCTTATTAGTCCCAAGGTATGCTCTGTTCAGTGACGGTTGTCAAAGTCAGTTTTCTGTTGTTGGTGCTCTTATTTTTCACAGTTCAAAGGACGATATCTTTTCTCATTTCCATTTAGTGTTAGTTGATATGATAGAACAGCCTGGTCTTAGGTCAAGTTTTCCTTTCCTCGTTGTCATATCAAAACTGGCACAAGTTGGTGCCAGAGTAGTGTTATAAATCTCCTAATGGAGCTTAGTTCCTGGTGGTGTTGCCCGAACACGTATCATTTCTACGTCGGGGATCTGGGGTTTCAGATTAGACTAACTCTGTCCAGTCTCCTGGGGACTGATTGTATCCACATGACACTTGCTCAGGATGGGAGGCACCCTTCTGCTATAAAAGGTGAGCTCTTATCCCTAGAAGATAAGATCATGTTTCTGTGTCTATGGTTCCCCCCCCCCCTTTGTTTACTGTGCCCATACAAAAATGTATGGTGTCATACTGTGTTGCTGGTGCTCTTCTGGGTAAGGACGACAGGCTGTACACACAGTCTCTGTCATCTGGTTTTGTTCTGAGCTTTTATCCCAGTCAAGGCTTTTTGTACCAAGCAGCACCAAAAATAGTAAGGATAGAGAAAAATGTATATCTTAAAATAGAACAAATAAATAAAACTGAGTTAAAAAGAGAAGGTATTTGAATAAAACAAGTGGTGGAGGAGGCTACTTGTATATTTAGTAATACACATCTTAAGATGTATTATTATACAGGTACTGAGAGTCCATAGGCAATATAAAACTCCCAATTAAGTCTTTTGATATATTCTTGTGGGGAATAAAAGCCAAGGTACTTTTTGATTCACAGGCCTTGGAATTGAGTTTGAGAGATACTTTGCTGCATTACGAGGCCATATAGTGTCTTTGATCTGGGAGTTTTGCTGAGGCCGATTCCTGTATTGTACAACAGTTCACAATTTGGTGGGGGTAAGAGGGGCCATCGAGCATGAGTCAGCAGGCATGCTGGTTGTAGTTCTTTGCCGATGCATGAGAACGGGGACCCAAAGGGTGTCTTTCACTGAGGAGCTGGAAGGTGGTCTGTTGGGGCAGGAAGTCAATCTTGGTGCCTACCGAATTAGAAACTGAGGGTAAAGAGGGTTAAATTAGGGGGAGATAACGGATCAGGATTGGGAGATGAGGGGATAGGAGAGACATAGGGGTAGGGGAGAGGCAATACATGACAGGGGCTATATACTATATACTATAATTATATATATATATTCATATACATATATATATGAATTGTTTGTGATTTTGGCTTGGAGTCAGTACGGAAAGTCACGTCCATAAAGACTGACTTTAAAGATCTATTTGAATGTTATCATCCAAATCTTGCTTTAAAAGTATATATGTATTAGTAAGAAAGGACACCGCTCCAGGGTGTCCAGTATGAATACAGGAGGAGTTTCCCGTCCTCCCCCCTCCCCCCAGAGCCCAGTTGCCAAACCTGGCCTTGAAGACCAGTTTGGCATGGGGGATCTCGGTCTCCTGGACTAAGTGGTCAGCCCAGAAGGCCATTGGCCAGCTGTCTGCCCAGATTCCCAGCCATACCCATAGGAGAGGAGCAGGAATCCTGGCATGTGGGATCGTCTGGGTCCAGCTGCAGCCTCCCTCTCCAGTATGTAAAAGCATGGGGGAGGAGTTTGCCTCCTCCCCATCCCCCCAGAGCTCAGATGCCAGACCTGGCCTTGAAAGCCAGCTTGGCGTGGGGGGTTCTCGATCTCCAGGACTAACTGGTCAGTCCTGGAGGCCTTTGGCCAGCTGTCTGTCCAGATTCCCAGCCATGCCAGTAGAAGAGGAGCAGTAATCCTGGCATGTAGGATCTTCTGGGTCCAGCTGCAGCCTTCCTCTCCAGTTTGAAAAAGCATGGGATTGGAGTTTCCCTCCTCCCCCTCCCCCCAAAGCCCAGTTGCTAAACCTGGCCCTGAAGACCAGTTTGGCATGGGGGGGATCTCGGTCTCCTGGACTAAGTGGTCAGCCCAGAAGGCCATTGGCCAGCTGTCTGCCCAGATTCCCAGCCATACCCGTAGGAGAGGAGCAGAAATCCTGGCATGTGGGATCATCTGGTTCCAGCTGCAGCCTCCCTCTCCAGTATGAAAAAGCATAGGGGAGGAGTTTGCCTCCTCCCCATCCCCCCAGAGCTCAGATGCCAGGCCTGGCCTTGAAAGCCAGCTTGGCGTGGGGGCTCTCAGTCTCCAGGACTAACTGGTCAGTCCTGGAGGCCTTTGGCCAGCTATCTGTTCAGATTCCCAGCCATGCCAGTAGAAGAGGAGCAGTAATCCTGGCATGTGGGATCTTCTGTGTCCAGCTGCACCTTCCTCTCCGGTTTGAAAAAGCATGGGATTAAAGTTTCCCTTCTTCCCCCCAGAGCCCAGTTGTCAAACCTGGCCCTTAAGACCAGTTTGTCATGGGGGGATCTTGGTCTCCTGGACTAAGTGGTCAGCCCAGAAGGCCATTGGCCAGCTGTCTGCCCAGATTCCCAGCCATACCCGTAGGAGAGGAGCAGGAATCCTGGCATGTGGAATCATCTGGTTCCAGCTGCAGCCTCTCTCTCCCCCCCCCCTTTTTTTGTCATTTTGATTACTATATATCTTGATATTGTTCTGTTAGGATCTATTTTGTTTGACAAGCTTCTTGCCTCTTGGTTTTGTAGAGGAGCCTCTTTCCCGAGAATGGGAAAGTTCTCTGCTATTATCTCCTTCACTACTTGTTCTTACCCTTTCTTTTTTTTTCTTTCCTTCTGTTATTCTTCTAAAACAGAATTTTTCTCTTTTCTTTGTTCATTAAAAACCTTACATTTTCTTCCAAGGTTTTGTTTCTCCTTTCTTTTTTGACTTCTTCATCACTGCTGTCTTTTAATTTGTGTTCAAATTATCTATGTGATTCTCCAGCTGTTTAATTCTACTATTATGGTTTGCTAACATGTATTTTAGTTCCTTTGGTTCTATATGTAATGATTCTCTTACCTTTTGAAAGAATTCTTCTGTAAGTTGGCTGAATTGTTCATCTATAGATTGCTTAATTTTTCAGGCTACGACTTCTTGCTTTCTGTTGCTAAAACAGAAAGTATTGATTTGGGTCATCTATATGGCTCAGGCACTTTGGTGGGCTTACACATTTGCCAGGGTTTCCCTCCATATTCAAATTGCAGTAGTCTTCCTTAGTTTCCCCACTGTCCTTTGCATTTAGTGGGTTGGAATCCTGGAGTTTCAGGTTGTTTAAGAAAGTCACCTAATGAACTGATTGTATATGAGATGGCTTTTGAGGTTATTTTCCTAAACATATGAGATTACCTGACTATGATAGAAATATTGCCAACTAATTAACTATATTGGAATGTTCAACTGAGTTTTGAGCTATATATTTTCCAAGAGAAAGAAATGCTAGGTCCAATCTTCCTGGTAATATCTGATATGAATGATTGAATTTGCATTATTTGTGAAGAGGAGGGTTGATAGGAGGAATCAGAGTCCCTTTTGGCAGACAGTCCATTTCTCTGCTGACAAATTTTTTTAAGTAATCCTCCTGCCCTTTGCTGCATAAATTTTCAGAGTTATAGTTATCTTGCACTATCTTAAACTGTCAGATGACATTCAGAAGTCATAATCTGTGCAGACTTGATTTTGGTAGCTCTGCTGTGTCTGACTGTCAGTACTGCTGACTCTGATCTCAGGGTCCACCTTATTTATCATTTGTTTTGTTCTGGTGCCACACCCAGCTGTGCAGAGGACTTACTACTGGCTCTGCATTTACAATCACTCCTGGTACAACTGGCTCTGCTTTTAGAATCAATCCTGGTGGTCTTGAGGGACTATATGGTGCATAAAGGATTGAACTCAAAACAGTCACATGCTAGGCAAGTGCCCTATCCTCTATACTGTCTCTCTAGCTCTATGAGTGAAATTGGTCAATATATATCTTTTAACTTTTGACTTACTTTATTTGGCATATTATCCTCCATTTCATGATCTACTTCTCTGGACTTGGTTTTAGGGTTGTTTTCAGACCTTTGATTTTGTGAACATTGTTGGGATAATCAGAGGTGTGCAGATAGCCTTGCAGATTAATGTTTCAGTGTTCTTTGGGTAGATATCAGACAGGAGAATTGCCTCATTGATATGGAAATTTTATTAATTTTCCCAGGATTCTTTACACATTTTCTGTAAGGGCTAGATAAGATACTAGTCCCCCAAACATGAATGAGAGTCCATTATTTAATCACATCTCTGCCAACTCTGATTGTTTTTCTTCTTTTTGATATTTGATTGCAAAGTCTTTCTGTCAGTCTGATTATTTATTTACCATTTTGGTTTGGGGAACCACTCCCAGAAATACTCTGACTACTCCTGGATCGTGTTTAAAGATTTCCTCTAGTGGTGCACAAGACTATGAAGTGCCAGGTATTGAATTGGTCTCCTGTATATAAAGCATATACTCAGCCAGTTTGGCTATCTCTTTTAATCATGGTGCTAAGAGAGAGAAGTGTCACTTAGTCATGGTTCTTAGAGAGTGGAGTGTAAACCAGATCAAAATACAAAATGCTAAAATGTAATAAATTGATAAATGAACATTGAAATGAACAAAACATATATTTAATATATTTAATTCTGTATTACAGTTCAAGGAAACTAATCTTCAAACTAAACATGATAAAACTAAAGTTTTTAAGGAAAATTAGAATCTAGGAGACACATTTTAATAAAACCTGGATATTCTAAACAATATTGTTACTTACCACATGTGATTTATACTCTACATGCTATTGGGACAGTCTAGATGATCAAAGACTGGCTGAATGGGAGTTAAGGAAACTAATCAGAATATATAAGATCTTACAAGAGAACTGTTGCTATTTATAATAATCTCAAATGTATATACAAGGTCCCTAAATAAATAAATAAATACAACAGTAGCAGATTTTAATCTTGTTATGATTCTGGTGATTCTTTAAAACCTCACCTCTAAGTAGATTCTGATCTACCTACCCTTGACTCACCTGGGTATTTTAGAAATTATATGGTAGCCTTTTTGATTTAGAGGAAACGATTAATAATATAAGATATAGGCACGTTCAAGTGATAAGCAAAGTTACTGACAAATTGAAGTGATAAAGAGTTTTGTAATATTTTATTTGAGGCACCATGATAAAATACTGTTCATATTAGAGTTGTTCATCACTAGAGTAGCCACTTTCTTTCCTCATTATACCAGTCTTTGTCATTGATAAACTTAGTTCTATCAATCTACTTTTAAGTTTTGTTACCTTTGGCCTTTGGTATTCCTTTACTGCATTTCTTTATGCTCCACATATGGCAGATTTAGTCTGTCTGTCCCTCTCCAATTGGAATGACTTTACTCAATATGATCTCCTTAGTTCTATTCATGTAGTGGAAAATGGCTTAATTTCATCTTTTCTTGTGGCCAACTAATATTCTACAGCTTACAAAATGGTCAGTTCTTAGACACTTAAATTGTTGTCAGCTTTTGACTATTGTTCCTAGTGCTGTAATGAACACAAGAACACAAATGTATTTTCAAAATAGTGTTTTGAGATGGAGAAGAAGATTTTTGAAATTTGAGGAGTTTCCAATTAAAGTTACACTCTAGTCCAAATAAAAAGAATAATTAAACTAAAATGATACAAAATTTGGGAAAGAAGATTTTAGTAGAATGAATATAAGGTTAAATAGCCTCTTCTAAGAGTAATTTAGAGACAATAGTTAATAGACTGCATGAGGTATAGTAAGTTACCCATTAACTATTGAGATCTGAGTTTACAAAAATAAATTATAGCATCTAAACTGGTCAATGATCATTCAAAAGACCTAAAAGAAAAAGAAATTAAAAAAGATAATGTGGGCAGTAAAGAAACAAGATTATGCTAAAAAGGACTGATATAAAATGCTAGGAGAGTCAGTCCCAGAAACAGTATGAAAAGAGAGAAGAATACACATAATAATGATAACACTTATGTGTAAGATTTAAAGAAACAGAGTATAATACTAAAGACAATAGAAATGAAGGGCAAAAGGACTGGTTGTTAGTAGAAAACTTGCCACAATGGAAGATAGGTTATTAGGTCAGAGAAAGGCCCACTATGACAATGATACTGGGAAGTAATCACTCTGAAAAAGACTAGGTACTGAAAGGAGGCAAAGTTATGTAACTGTAGTATTTCAGAGGTAAGTCACACTATTGAAAGATTGGGTGTTCTGACATTGTATGACTAAAACTCAATCATGAACAACTTTGTAACTTTGTACCTTACAGTAATTCAATAGTTTAAAACTTTTAATTAAAACATAGTGAAAGCAAAAAAAAAAACATAGTGAAAGCAAACTTTGCCTTTAAATATTGGAAAAGCAATATAGAGAAGAGGGAATAGTCATTGTTATTGATAATGATGAGTAGACATCCATAGTGTATTATACCATATGTTAAGATATTTCTAATGCTCAGAATAGTCTGCAGTGTAGTGAGTTGTATTACAGTGACATGGAGTTACTTCATAAATAGATGGATTTTTAAGTCCTTGCCAGAGCACATTACAGCATTGGGAATTTAGGTGTTTGCTATTATAAAGATTATTAAGTGATTCTGATATGACACTGAGTGTGAATACTACCAGACATAAAAACCTTTTACACATTATGTGTAATAGAATAATCTAAGATTGTGATGGAGTTAGAGTAGATGATCGTGAAAGTATTTTCACTCCAAAGCTTATAAAGTAATTTTTTTATTTGTGCATTCACTTCACTTCCATTTCTGGTTCTCAAAATGCAATATTTAGAACTTAAATTTATCTTTGTCTTAAATATAATCAGATTTGGGCCTTCTGAGTCACATTTAAAACATATTTAATATTTATGGGAATACGTGGCTCTAATGGTTTTGGCTATCAAGCATTCTTTTATCTTCCTACCAACCTTTTTCTTTTCCCAATTGAGGAGAAGGAGGAAGTCATCTTGTTTATACAGTGTCTTATCTTGGTGACATAGTGTCTTATATTGGTGTTTTATCTTGGTGATATGACAAATTATGGCATCTGCTATTCTCTTACAGTAGATAAAGAGACTCTGGTTTTGTTTTTTAATCTCATAATTAATTAGTATCATGTATAATTAATGTGATTAACTTTAATCAGATATCTTATATTTGTTTTAGACTATGACATAAAAATATGAGAAAATTGTGGAATGTTAGCTCCCTACATATTCTTCAGCTTCCTGTCCAGATTGTCTGATGTAAAGATTGTCTTTAAGTAGTATTATTTCTTACTCCTGAAATGTTTTCTTCTTGTCCCTTTGATTATATTTTCCCATTTTTCAGTTACTTGTATACCTAATAAATTCTTCTCCAAGGACCCTGGATGTAGTTTACATAGGATGTATGTATTTTATATAGGCCTTTGTATTGCCTATGTAAAGCCCTGGGTTTCGCATTCTGTACATTTTATATAAATAAATAAATAATTCTTCATGAGTTATATTGATTGGTGTTAATTTTTGTTGCTGTCATCCATAAAACCCAACCTGAAGTTCAATGTGGAGGATAAAATATATAGTATTTATATTTGAAGGATATTTATTGATATATAATTAGTTTTTAGCATCATGTATATTTTAGATGTATGGAATTATAATTTGGCATATACATGTGCAACATTATAATCTCTATCATTTATTTAGTTTTCATTCACTGCCATGCAGTTGACAACTTTAATCCAATTTTCACACCTTGGATTTTCTTTACCATTCTGTTCTCAAAATCTAAGTTCCTGTTTTGATTATTCATTTGATATTATATTTTGTATCAATATGTGACCTTGCCTTAAAGAAGACCCTCTTACTTTTCTGTTTTTGTTTGTTTTGTTTTGATTTTGCAAGTAGGTCAGGGACCCATTGTCATTCCTGACAATGCTTAGTCTAGTGGGCCAGTGTTTCATTGCAAAAGCCTGAGAAAGCAGTACTGCACAGTCTCTATGATCAAGGATTATGTAGGTCACCAAGCAATGATTGTGGGTTATTGAGAACTTCACTCAATAACACTTTTAAGAAAGTGTGGTGTGAGGGATTGAATTGCTTGAGGCACGACCTTAATCCCTATGCCATCTCTCTGGTTCTCCTAAAGAAGATTTTATTTAAGTAAAAACATCTTAACTACTTCATTTTATGTGTCTCTATAATGTACAAAGGAATGTGCAACAGTTAGCAAAATGATGAATTTAACTGTTTCTGCACCTCAGATGTATAGTCAAATCCTCTCAAATGAGAAGAATAAGATTTGAAAACATAAGTAGCTTCCAAAAATTTTTATAGGACATACCTAAAATATGGCCAAATTAGTCTTTTTTAGTTCACCTCTATAAGGGAGTAATGAAGATGAGTTAGATACTATGTCAGTTTAGTGCACAGCACATTTTGGGACACCTATCTCTCACCTCTACCCTCACCAAGTCAGGTGAGTGTAAATATAAGAAAGTCCTAAATATATAAAGATGATTAATAAAATTCAGCAATTTATTAGCCACCTCATAGCATCACCCGTAGAGGTGGACTTCTGGGTAAGTAGTTCTTGAAGATTTAAGTAAAAGGTAAAGAAAAGATGACTTGAACAAAGAAAATATTGTCTCTAATTTACACTATTGTTTGGTTAGGATGCTTTGAGTCACTTAGACATACAGGACTTAGAAGAAGTTAGATATAACTTCATGCATGAAGAAACCTCTGCAGATTGGAGGATGTGGGGAGATTGTTGGGGCCAGATAAAAGAACAAGTGAGAGATAATACCAGAGAATCTTTTTGGTGTAAAATGATATCAGGAATTGAAAGCATTCAAGTGTTCAGACTGATCAAACTATCCCTTATAATTGCTTACTACAAGGTTCTTTTCTGCAGATATAAAAAGATCACAATAATGGTGAAAAACAATATTCTTTGAGCATTCACCAGTGAAATCACTGAAACCTTAGTTACCTCAATTCTTCTTATCAATGAAAAAGGTATCTTGTGGTCTTATCTTTTCATACAGCTTATCTCTACTGTCTCACAATTTTATTTATGCTCTGGCATTTTCAGCTAAGGCCATAATGCTCCAAGTTATCTAGGTCATATTATCTTTTACTATTGTCAAGTGGCTCAATTTCAGTTCTTCAGTCTGATGTCCAAAGAAAAACACTTGCTTCTTTTACATTTTTGGTGGCTTCACTCTTATATGGGATTTAATATTTATTTGAGGTTCTAACAATGTCACCAAAAACAAATATTTAAAATATTCTTTTTCTGTGGATTTCTCTTTTCCCCAGTCATGTCCTGTTGAAGTCTATATAAAAACTCATTCCTGGACATTTGAGATCTGATCTCTGGAAGTCTTGAGTCATGTGTGAATTTAATATTATCCTGACTTCTTGAGATTCCACTTGCAAGTCAGAGCTGGGTAGTCTTTTTTGTTCACCCTGGGTTGAGCAAAGCCTATTTTATTTTGTCTTTAATAAACAAATGTGTGTATATATGTATATATACATCTTCAATTTAAAACTTTCTTCTTTCTTTTTGTTTTGAGATCACACACCTGGCAGTGCTCAAAGCTTATTTCTGAATCTGACCTAAGGGATCACTCCTGAAAGAGTTAGGGATGATAGGATTAGAACAAAGGTTAACTGCATACAAGGGAAATGCTCTGTCCACTGTACTATTTCTCTGTCCCCTAAAACTTAATATTAAACCAGTCATATGGTTCTTGCTAATTATGGTAATGTGGTAAAAAGGTTTAAATAAAAAATTTATGAAGATAATTTTACAAAAACATTGTTATATTCCCCCAGTACATGATATGTTCACTAGACAGTTTTTAAAAAAAAATACTTTATTTAAACACTGTGGTTACAAGTGTTTTTATTTTTATAATATAGTTAGTTTTTTTTTTTTTTTGATTTTTGGGCCACACCCGGTGACGCTCAGGGGTTACTCCTGGCTATGTGCTCAGAAGTTGCTCCTGGCTTGGGGGACCATATGGGACACCGGGGGATAGAACCGCGGTCCGTCCAAGGCTAGCGCAGGCAAGGCAGGCACCTTACCTTTAGCGCCACCGCCCGGCCCCAATATAGTTAGTTTTTATTTCACAATTCCAAAGTTCTTTGTGATTGAGTTTCAGTCATACAATGTACAATACCCTTCACCAATGCACTTTTCTTGTCACCATTGTACCTAGTTTCCCTCCCACCCTTCTCCTGCCTGTTTTTGGAGCAGATATTTTTCTTCACTATCTCTCTTTCTTTCTCTCTTTGTCTTTTTCCCTTAGAGACACTGTGGTTTTCAATATTTTCACTGAAGATATATCATGAATATCACTTTATCTCTTTTCAGTACCCAGTTCTTGTCCAAAGTGGTCAGTTCCCTATCAATCACTATCATTCTAGTTCACTATCACTGCCATAGTGGGCCTTTCTCTGCCCTTACTGTATTCCCCTGCTCTTTGTGGTAAGCTTCCTACCATGGACTGGTCCTCCTGACCCTTTTTTCTATTGTCTCTGGATATCATTACTCTACTATCATTTTTTATATATCCCACAAATGAGTGCTATAATTCTAAGTTGTCTATCCCTCTCTGACTCATTTCACTCAACATAATATGCTCCAAATTTCATTCATGTATAAGGAAATTTTATGACTTCATTTTTTCTACTATCTGCATAGCATTTCATTGTGTACATGTACCACCATTTCTTTAGCCAGTCGTTTGTTTTCTCTTTATTCTAGAGCATTAAGGTTGTTTCCAGATTTTTGCTATTGTAAATAGTATTGCAATGAATATAGGAATTCTTTCCTGTATTGTGTTTTTGGGCTCCTAGGGTATATTCCTAAGAGTAGTATTGCTGAATCATATGGAAGCTCAGTCTAGGGTTTATTTATTTTTTGAGGAATATTCATATGTTTTCAAAAAGGCTGGGCTAGTCAACATTCCCACCAGCAGCAAATAAGAGTCCACTCCCACATTCATGGATTATTCTTTTTATTTGTGACGCATGTCAGTTGCTGTGTCACTACCCAGTTTCACATATCAGAAAACCTTAAGGCTCTGTTTGTAACAGCTTTCAGAAATGCATTTTTCACTACATGTGATTGCTATTCTTATTTTTTAATAGAAAGAACAGTTAAAGAGTTAGATAAAAGGGAAAGGTCCAAGAGATCAAATTATTAAAAAGAATAGGTAAATAATTTACTAAACAGGATTTATTTGGGAGATACCAGTAAACACACTTTTGTATTCCAGTTACTGAAGCTCCAATATGGTGATAATTTTAAGAATTAGTTTTTTTTATGTGTGTGTAAAGAGGGGTATAAATAACAACTCATTTTGGGGGGAGGGGAGAGATGTTTGGGCCACACCTACTGATGCTCAGGGGTTACTCCTGATGCTGTGCTCACAAAGTACTCCTGATAGGCTCTGGAACCCTATGGGATACCAGGGATCAAACCTGGATGCCATGATCATGGCAAACGATCTACCCACTGCTCTTGCCTATGAGAAATATTTTTCTTTAATGTTCATAGAACATCATGCCTCAAAGTCTATGAAGAGTGTCTTCACATCAATTACACTACTGAAATAATCATCTTCAGTTTTAGGGAGTATTGTAAGGACAGTAGTGATATTTTTATGATTCCACCATTTTAGGGTCAAAGTTCACATTTTGGATTAGGCTAATTTAAGTTGATATTTCAGTGTTTAATAATCAAAGATATGCACTTAAACAATAAATTCCAGCTTTTGGTCTCAGAAATCCCACAATATATGAGTTATAAATATTAGATTCATTGATGCTTTATGATGGTACTTGGCTCATAAGAAAACTCATTATTTAAGGTAAGTATGAATTGCCTTTTGAAAGGTCTCTAGACATTGAGGTTCATAATAGTTTTCAGTTATTCTCAGCATTTAAACATTTTCTGTATTTAAGAGCTTCTTTTTTGTGTGATTTCCCGCCCATCCCTTTCTATGTGAAGGGACAATTGATCTTTCTATGAATAAAAGTTACTTTACTCATGACAATCTTAGCTTTCACTTTGATTAAAAATGAAGCCCTAATTTCTTTACTTAAAATATTCAAATTATTTAAAATCATGAAAATCTAGTTTTTTTTTCAAATTTGGCCAAAAAATACCATTTACCACTGAAATTTAAAATCTCTGTGATTAACATTTATTTATTGAGCAGAATAGTTTTCTTACAATAGTACACTTTTTATTTTATTAAATTAATTAATTAATTAATTAATTAATTTTTGTTTGTTTTTGGGCCACTCCTGGTGATGCTCAGGGATTACTCCTGGCTATTCGCTCATAAATAGCTCCTGGTTTGGGGGACCATATGGAACACTGGGGATCGAACCGAGACCTGCTATAGCTCCGGCCCCAATAGTATTGTTTTCATTGAAATCTTGGTAGGTAAGTGTAAACCAGGTGCTTTCCACATCTTTCTTGTTGTAAGGTGGCTTAAGATATCTTAGATGAGTCTGATCCAGAGGGTCTTTCCCATGCTCCCAAATTTATCTAATAGTATACAAGGTATGATCATGATCATTTTGTTAAGGCTTTACATTGGTTGACTTTAATGAATGAGAATTAATTTAAATAATTTGAGGGTACTATAATACCATTAATATAACAATAAAATATGTATAATGTTCTAAAACTTTCCCAAACTTTAATAAATTTGAAGTTGCTTCATGAATGGATAAAACTTTTGAAAAGACAAATTCTGGTATATAACTCAACATTCACAGCTGTGCAAGCTGAATTTCCTCTTGCTTCTCAATTTATGACCATTCAGCAAGAAGAATGCTATTTCATATCTAAAGACAGTTTAATAAAAGCCTTCAGCATTCATGCCCTTTTTTCAAATTTTTAACAGATGACAGTACATCATTCTGATTTTTTGTAAAGAGTCAACTGGCTTTAAACAGTATGAGAAACATGAACTTAATGGAAAACAGTTATGTATACTTGGCCAGAGTCTGGAGATAGAAAAAAAAATCATAACCCTGTTAATTGTATACTTGTTTCCTTTCTTATTGTAAAATTTGGCAAAAGCAATAATACAATGTACTGAGTGCATTTTTAGAGTATAGATCATGATGTTAACTTATTTATAGTATTTTACAACCTTAAGAGATGGTTATTACCCTCTCTATCTATAACTCTATTAAGTAACTAAGTTCAACAAATGAAGATAAGTGACTTATTCAAGGTCACTCAATTGACATGTATATGATGGCACTTCATTTTCCACTACAGCAACACTATTACTCATTACTTGAGGTTTATATTCCCGAAGGATTTTTATTTAAAAGCCACAAGTCAGATACCAGAAGTTTCAAAGGATGTTGAGTTCAACCATACTAAATGTCAAGATATTGTCTTTCTTTAAAGATTAAGTCTGGTCACCAGTATTTCACAGACACATACTAATTGCTATGACTCAACTTTTTTAGAAAAGTTAGAAAACAATGCCTTATATTGTATATTATTTATTTATTCATTCATTTATTTATTTATTTATTTGTTTGTTTGTTTGTTTGTTGGTTTTTGGGTCACATCCTACTGTGCTCAGGGGTAACTCCTGGCTCTACACTCAGAAATCACTCCTGACAGGCTCAGGGGACCATCTGAGATGCTGGGATTTGAACCACCATCCTTCTGCATGCAAGGCAAATGCATCTGCTATCTCTCTGCTATCTCTCCAACCCCTATTTTTATTTTTTTAATTGCCTAGAAGGAGATCGAGTTTTTTTATTTTAAAACATTATTTATTTATTTATTTAATTTATTTATTTATTGGTCTTTGGGCCACACCCAGAAGCTCTCAGGTTTTACTCCTGGCTCTGCACTCAGAAATCACTCCTGTCAGGCTCTGGGGACCATAATGGATTCTGGGAATGGAACCCAGATCTATCCCCGGTCAGCTGTGTGCAAGGCAAGTGCCCTACCACTAAGCTATCTCTCCAGCCCTGAGTTTTCTATTTATTAAAATATATGTTAAGGGATTGTGGCAGTGGCAGAAGCAGTAGGGCTTTTGCCCTGCAAGCTGCTAACATAGGACCGACTGCGGTTTGATCCCCTGGTGTCCCATATGATTCCCCAAGCCAGGAGCAATTTCTGAGCTCATAGCCAAGAGTAACCCCTGAGCATCACCGGTTGTGGTCCAAAAAGCAAACAAACAAAAAATTAAGTCCTTACCTAATTTATACAGAATTGTCTACACTCAGGCAATCTCATGTTGATTTTTGATCGCTAATTTTATTTCTCTTCTCTCAGAGGGAATAGTCTTTCTTTGAATAACTTGAGTGACAGTGATGTCTATCTACTTTTTCCAAATCTTGAAATTTCTTTTATAAATATTATTATTGTTAAAGTTTTTAATAAAAATTAAGAATAATAACTTGAAGCAATAATTAAATGTTCGATTAACTTACCAAGTTAACTAATCTCCCCCCAAGTTAATTTATATTTAAGTTATCAATCTCAGTTACAGACTTGGATATTTTTAATGACTACTATAAATGTAATATATTTGTAATAAACCAATTTCCAGATCCTCATATGGTCCTATGAGCACTGCTAAGAGTGATCTCTGAGCATAGTAAGCCTGATTATAGCTGGGTGTGATCCCCAAACAAAATCTATCATTCCATAGTAGTTTCATATCTTGTTTTATACTCCAAAGAAATAAAAACATATGCGAACAAAATACATTACAAACACTTTAGATGCTTGACCAGACAAATACATATTTTTAATGTGTAAGAATTATTGAAACATTGGGCCGGGCGGTGGCGCTGGAGGTAAGGTGCCTGCCTTGCCTGCGCTAGCCTAGGACGGACCGCGGTTCGAGCCCCCGGCGTCCCATATGGTCCCCCAAGAAGCCAGGAGCAACTTCTGAGCGCATAGCCAGGAGTAACCCCTGAGCGTCACAGGGTGTGGCCCAAAAACCAAAAAAAAAAAAAAAAAAAAAAGAATTATTGAAACATTAATAAATAATTTTAACTTAATAAAGTATTAAACTTAAAAATGAATACATTTAGTTCTCTTCAATATTTTAATTCTGTTTATAAACTTAAAATTAATCCTTCAATTTGAAATTATATGTAAATTATGTATTTTAAATAAAAATCACAAAAAATTTGTCAGAGCAATTAATATATAACTCTCAATCATTACCACCACTTTGAATATTGAATATACACAGGTTGTCTCAATGATTAAAGACTTATTCTTGAACTTGTCACAAAAGTACGAATATACCATCAACTCTATAATTAATTCAAAACCATTTCTGTTTTGGAATAATACTTAAGAATATATTTTCATATTAATTTTAGAATCTGATGTTTTTTTAAAGGTTTTTGTTCTCTATCTCAAATATGTATACTTGGAGTACATTTTAATAGTTGTCATAAAAATAAGGGGTTTAAACTATATTCTTCAATTTTTTTTTGCAGCCTTCATCTTGGAGTCATTATATTTTCTATATAATTGTTTCAGTTATTTTGGTTAGTTGTCAGTCTATAATATCCCTCCTATTCATGATATGTAATTAATTGTCAACAATTTACCTTGAATTTTTTAAATTTCCTGATAAAATTCTGTATAGTTTTCTCTGGGCCACATCATTTACAGAAGTGTTAATGTTATCTTATTGTATTATTTATATTTATCACACATGAAAGATTCTATTTTTAACCTTAAAGACTAATAACATAATATCACATATATTCTGCAAAATTAAGTTAAACAAAAAACAAATTCCTGATTTAAAAAATGAATAGATCAGATTCTCTGAGGATACTTTACTCTTTCTGAGACTTGGTTAGCAATTTTTCTTTTTCAATTATTTCATAAATCAAATTTTAGAAAATAAATAACTATGAAGCAGTTTTTCAGATAATGACATAAAGATAAGCCAACAGGAAAAAGTAGATAAATCAAGCTTCATTAAAAATTGAAAACTTTTGTGCATCAGTGGATAACACCACAAAAATGAAACTACAATCTGAATAATGTAATAAAATATTTGCAAATCATATCTGATAAAATCATATTATTCAGACTATATTAATAAATTCTTAGAACTCCATAATAAAGAGACTCAATTTAATAATGTATAAAGGGCTTAAACAGACATTTTCTCAAATTATATATACAGAAATCCAATAAATGCATGAAAATCAGTCTTTAACACTCGGAAAGTACAAGTCAAAACCATAATAAGTTACCATTTCAAATCTACTAAGGCTTTGCAATTTTTGATAAAATATAAAAGTAACTGGTATTGATGAGTATGTGGAGAAACCGGAATACTTATACATTGCTAATCGAATTTGCAATGGGATACCTACTATGAAAAATAGTTGAAGTTTCTTCAAAATTTTAATTATAAAATTTATCAAGTAGAGCTAACGTGGATATACCAGTAAGTAGATTGCTTGTCTTGAACACAGTCCACTCGGGTTCAATTGTCAGAACCCCTTATGATCCTATGACACTGCCAAGAATGATCTCTGAGCATAGTAAGCCTGACTACAACTGGGTGTGGTCCCCAAATAAACAAAATTTATCATTCCATAGTAGTTTCATATCTTGTTATATACTCCAAAAAAACAAACAAACATATGTGAACAAAAACTTATAAATGACTGTTTTTCACATCACTATTTACAAAGCTTCCAGTTGGAAACAGCTCAATTGTCCATGTACTGATAAATGGCAAAAACAAAAGGTGACAAACTCGTTCACTGGACCATTACTCGTAAAAAGGAATGAAGTAATAAGTGTTTCACCTTAAATAAGCTTCAAAAACTTTGATGTGAAGAAAGCCGAACATTAAAGTGAATAAATAGCATGATCTAATTTATATGACTTGTCTAAAATAGATATCTCATGGGCACTTTTGTGGTTGAGAGGAGTGGCAAAACTATAATAAAACTAAACTATAATAAAATGAATAATTAAAAAAATAGAAAATATAACCTTATAGGGACAGAGAGACAAATCGTTTACAGTAAAGGAGATATGGGGAGTGACAGTTTAATGATTATGAGTTTTTCTTTGAACAGAAAAACTTTTTGAAAGTAAAGGTTATCTTAATTATAGTTATAATGTATCAAATACCACTTTGTTGTACAATATTAAAATACTTAATTTTGTATGATTTTTATTTCATTAAAAAAACTTACCAAAAAAAATAAATAAATGGTTACCAAAAATTGTTTCAGAAGACCTTTTTTCTCTATCTTTTCACCCATTTTTTCACTAAGGATAATTTGGGGGGGGGGTTGGGTCACACCCAGCAGTGCTCAGGGGTTACTCCTGGCTCTACGCTCAGAAATCGCCAGTGGCAGGCACGGGGATCATTATGGGATGCCAGATTCAAACCACCGTCCTTCTGCATGGAAGGCAAACGTCTTACCTCCATGCTATCTCTCTGGCCCCCACTAAGGATAATTTTAATGATGATAATATTATTGCTGTTTTTCCCTAAACATTTTCTAATGATATTTTCCATAGATGTGAATAATCTCTCATCAGGTTAAGAAATTAATGACATTCCATAGAAACATGATCACTTCAAATTTATAGAAGTAAGTTGGTCTAAATCCCTTTAATAAATGAGTTTATTGACAATGATGATGTGAATAGTGAAATTTTTTTGTTTTGTTTTATTTTGCGCCACACCCATTTGATGCTCAGGAGTTACTCCTGGCTAAGCTCTCAGAAAATGCCCCTGGCTTGGGGGGACCATATGGAACGCCACTGGATCAAACTGCTGTCCTTCCTTGGCTAGCGCTTGCAAGGTAGACATCTTACCTCTAGCAGCACCTCACCAGCCCAGAATAGTGAAATTTTGTTCTCATTGGACCACCAAGAAAGTCATCAACTTTATTATTTAGAATAAACTTATTAAATACTGGAATTTAATTACTCAGAATTGAGATCAGTAAAATTTTCAAAATATTTTATATGTGATTCTTTCTCACCTTTAAAAAGTTAAGATATGCAAATTATCATTTGCAAACAGAATGGCATAATTTTTGTGGTATCAGGTTCTAGAAACACATATAATAAAAAATTAATTTCCCACATAGTCCTTAAAATAAATAGTATTATTATTTTCATTTTATAGAGAGGTGATTGAATGACAGTGAGAGTAAGGAGTTGGCCAAGTAATTGGAGCACATAATCAAATCCAGTTTCATGCCTATATCCAGTTTATTTAGTAGTCTGTTCTTCTCCTACATAGAGTTCATCAAACTACCACGTTCTACACTAAGAAATATATTACCAATGTCATTTCTGTTGCCAAATAGCCATGAGGGCCACATGGCTGAATCTAAGTGGAATGGTACTTTGAATGTATTAAAACCAGGGAAAACCAATGAGAACATGAAAGTGCAGCTTTATCACTGTGAACCTCTATGAATTTAATTAAGAACTACTGTGCACCTGTGAAAACTTTTTTGGGACACTTGACTAATAGGCCAAATGAAGTATTAATTTATTTGTCTTAAACAAAACATCTCATAGAGAAATATAAAAAGGGTCATAAGGAAGATGTTCAAATACTAATAGAAGTGTATTACAAATGGTATAGAGAACTTGAGGTCAGGAAAGACAATTTTAAGATCTGATATTTTTGTTTAATATTTATTGAGACCAATGTGAATTACAAGTCTATTACAGTTATATTTAAGATACATAGTGACAGTGAATTAGGGCAATTCCCACTACCAGTATTAATCTCCCTCTGCCCCTGTTCCCAGCATGCTTCCCTTACTTCCACCGTAAGCCCCTGGACTGCCAGAGTAACAGGCCCCTTTGTGTATAGTTTGTTATAGTTTGGGTCTCTTGATTCTATTGTTGTTGACTTTGGGTTGGGTATTTAAGTCTGATCATTTTTTTTTATTTCCAGTCAATGTCTGAACATTTTTTATGACTTGGAAGAGGAAAGCTCACTAAGGATGGCAAGCTTGTTAAGACACTGAAATAAACTCAGTTTTCCTGAGCTAGGCAGAGGTTGAATACAAAATGGAATCTTTAGTTTTTCAGCTAGTGTATTCTTACTACATCCTGACCAGTCTGAGGTACTCTTTCTACATCATAAGTGGGATACCTGAGGCTGAGTGGAAATAAGATTGCTATCTTTGTGTTGGCAACTTGAATTTGCAAAAGGAACACTCTCAATTTTCAAACACAATGCATTTTATTGCAAAGTACATCTTTGTAACAGGTGTATACAACACAGAAAAAGCCTTGATGCCTATTCTGGGTCCTAAAATGCCTGAAGAACTTTTTTCCCTAGAGTATACATCTGATAAATATAGCTAACAAATTACCCTAGATGACTCTATCTGATATGTATGCCTTGAATCTAAATTGAGCAATCCAGACTGTTGTAAAATTTACACTCTATTATATTTCCCTGCACATGCCTTGAGTGGAGATAGATTAACCAATATGAATCAGGATTGGTCTTGCTATTTATTTACTTAAAGATTTTGCTCAAATCATTTGCTTTACCTGGTTATTTTAGGTTCTCTGGCAACAGCTTTCTTTACACACCCTCCAGCAAGACTTGTTTAGAGAAAGTTCTAAGTATGATATTGATTGCTAGAGAGATATTACAAATTAACAATAGTCAGCCCCAATAGAGACACACAGGAGCATAATGAGTTATAATTGTTGGCTGAAATCCTAAGAGAAAGGGAAATCATCTAAACAGGAATTCGATTTCAGCTCCAGGGAATGAAAGACTGCTGTGCTGGTTTCCCTGCTGTGTGTTTCCCTGTGCTAAAGAGGAACAATCTAATAAATGGAAGTAGTTGCTTCCATGGCAATACACCAGGAAGCTGAGCTAGGACATATCTCCCTAAATAAAAATCTTTAGAAATCTTCACCCTTTAGTCAGTTGACAACATCTAATGAGCACATCTATTTAATTCAACTCAGTTGCTTTCTTGACTCTCATTATGCACAAAATAATGATATGGGTTGTAGAGAAACCAACTTGTAGCCAATAGAATTGTTAACTCCCAAATTTCATAAAGAAGGAGAAAATATTGACAGCTAGGTAACAAATACAAGGTATATATTTCTGTGAGTATTCTTATCCAATTTAATTGCATTGAATACATATTTATTCCATTTTTTCAAGGTACAAAGAAAATTTGAGTATATTTGATTGGGTGAATTTCATGGAATAATTGAGATTTTTAGCAGGAACTCAAGAAATGCTGGCTTATACAGGTGAGAAAAAGGATAATTCAAAAAGGATAGTCAAAAGGCTACTAAGCTAGAAAGTGAAAACACTGACAAAGTGAAATGCAGGTGAAGAGGCAGGAGCAGAGCTTCTGTGGTAAAGAGGGTTCTATGACATATGGCTGGAATGACGCATTTCCTGGAGAAGAAAGTAAGGTGTTATAGAGACCATTTTTCTCTGTAAGAATAGCTTGTATCTTATGTAACTTGAGGGCTTTCTTTAAGAAAAATAATTAAAATTTAAAATTAATATTAAAATTAAAAATAATCTACAATGAGAAAATAAACTCACTCTATTATTGGAAACTTGATTCAGAGCTCTATCCTCTGAGGATTCTTTAAGCAAGTTACCAGAAATGCTTACATAGAAATGCTAAGAATTGCAACCCAGAATTTCCTCCTCCCCATAGGACTCTCTATAACTCCCACTTATATCACTCCATTATACTCAGGAACTGATTCTCGTCTTTAGTAGCTTCACAGAAAATCCACTTCTGCAGCAGTCTGATTTAGATTTTTTTTTTGTTGATTTAGGAATAAACAGTAAAAAGATTAGATGTACATTCTGATGATGGTCAGGGAAGTGAGGCACCATGAATGGCCTCGTCTAGCCCAGGTGCCTATCCTGTGTCTAGGGGGAAATAAATATGACAACCAGAATTATTTTCTCAACTTAAAACACATAGGATAGGAAGCTACAATTCCCTAGAAGAAACTGGGCGGAAATTTGTGCTGTTCAAATCATATTTAAAGAGACAGTCATGATAAGGTTGTAAAAGAGGTGGATAAAATGAGAGTCTTTAGGAAGAAGGTTTTGTTAGAAGATGACCAAATCTGAAATGATAGTAACTTGGTTGAGTGAAAAGAAGACATGGGAAAAGAAAAGATGTCAATCTTGATTACTGACTTGATCAGATTACAGTCTTGATAACTCTAAATTTAAACTCAACTTTTTTGCATTTAATTTCATTGTCAGTCTTAGAAGTGAACCATTGTTATTAGTTGTAACTTACCATATAAACATATATGCACTCACCAATCCTCAGTATAGTTTGTAAAGGCTCCTTCCACCCTTTCACTCTTCCTTCCACCCTCCCTCACTTCCTTTCTTCCTTCCTTTTTTCCCTCCCTTTCTTCCTCCCTCCCTTCCTTTCTTACTCCCTCCCTCCCTCCCTTTTTTCTCCTCTCCCTTTCTTTCTTCCTTCCTTTCTCCCTCCCTCCTTCTGTTCCTTCCTTCCTCCCTCCCTTCCTTTCTCTCTTCCTCCCTTTCTTCCTCCCTGCCTCCCTCCCTCCTTTCCTTTCTTCCTCCCTCCCTCTCTTCCTCCCTCCCTTTCTTCCTCCCTCCCACCCCCTACCTCTTTCCCTCCCTCCCTCTATCTCACCCTCACTTCTTCCCTTCCTCCCTTACTTTCTCCCTCCCTCTCTCCTTCCCTTTCTCCATCCCTTCCTTCCTCCCTCCCTCTCTCCTTCCTTCCTCTCTCTTTTCTCCCTCCCTCTCCCCCTCCCCTCCCTCCATGCTTCTCCCCCTCCCTCCTCCCTCCTTCTCTCCCTCCTTCTCTCCCTTTCTCTCCCTCCTTCTCTCCCTCCTTCTCTCCCTCCCTCCCTCCTTCTCTCCCTCCCTCCCTCCCTCCCTCCCTCCCTCCCTCCCTCCCTCCCTCCCTCCCTCCCTCCCTCCCTCCCTCCCTTCCTTCCTTCCTTCCTTCCTTCCTTCCTTCCTTCCTTCCTTCCTTCCTTCCTTCCTTCCTTCCTTCCTTCCTTCCTTCCTTCCTCACACACATTGATCCAACCTATTGAAGTTGATGAAAACTAGTGTGTGCTTTGGCTACTCAAAATTATCTCCTAGAGTAATCTTGGTCTCTCTTGCAATGGTAACAATATTGTTTCTTGAATACCAGTTTCTAACCCTCTTATGAATAACAGGTCAGCCTCTGTGTATAATGGCTCCCACTCAGGTCATAAAACTTTGATATACTAAAACTAGTCTCTCCCCAAAAGTTAGCAGTAAATAACTGGCCTATAAAGCTTTCTGAGAGGCAAGAGAAGACTGTTCCTTTGCTATAATTATTACTTTCTTCTCTCTGATGACCTTGGAGGAATATAGTTAAAAAGTAGAGATACCACCTTTCTACTTCTCTCCATCTGTTTATTTTACTCAGTAAATTGCCAGCTTTGTGTTCAGCACAGGAATAAAACATGGCTAGACCACTTATCTGTAACACTTGAGAATGTAGCAAAGCATATACACTTTAATTCCAATATAATAAAAAATTTCCTTCCTACAAACTGCATTTCAACTCTTTTCTTCTCACATGACCATTGTTGTTTAGAATACTTTCAAGTTGCTTGAGAAAGTGCTTGCATCAAAAAAATTCTGTAGTCTCAATATAAAAAGGTGAGGATGGAACAAACTCCTGGGGCCCAATAGGAAATGTACCTCTGATCAACTTGTTTTTCTGGTCTGTGTTGTTTATTTAAATAATTATTAATTAGCCAATGCATTCCTAACAATATAAATATGGTAGGACTAGAGGCAAAGATTCTACTCTTATTTAGAAAAGGGGCCAACAAAAAAAACATCAAAAAAAAAAAAAAAGATTAACTGTCCTTGCCCTAAAAGTATAAAGATAAGAGCAGCTTAATCTTAGTTTACCCTTCACCTAAGAATCTTTGTTTAGGGTTGTAGTTAAGATAATAGCAGGATTCAACCATACTCAGAAGGAATTTTAGAACTCATTCTGGTACTCACTGGTCTGCAGTCCTTCATTCTCCGATTCTTTTCCTCACAAAAATTCTTTGTGACCATGCAGACATAAGTCCACTATTTTCTAATGTGTCAGTATATTGCCAATAAAATTTTCTCTTGGATCTCATCTTGTTTTTCATTTTATTGGCCTCCCAACATTAGTAGAAGCAAATCTTCACAGATTATGATTTTGTGTTTCTCAAGACCATCCTAGCTGAGAAAAAGAGAATGTTTTCATTTCTCTAGGTCCAGTTTGGCAATGTCAATTCAGGTTCTGAATGATATTGATTGGGTGAAGCAAGTTTCTTTTAGGGAATTTTAATTGAAATAATTGTTCTCTGAGTAGTTAGGCACTTGATTGTTGAGATGCTAATTAACTGCTGCATACATTATAACTATAAATTTGGTTTTAATAAAAATAGTTCCTAATCTTTTACCCTCTAAACAAGATATCATGTAATAGGCTGAGTACCCATAAAGAAATAAAATCTGTTCTTATTAATCTCAGAGGCAGGACCTGTTGGAAGAACAAAATTGTTCACAGATGTAGTACAGAAAGCTCAGTGATAGAAATTTGTCCTTCGTAGGTGGCCTACAATAAGGGTTACCTAATGAAATCTATAGGAAGAGAGGGACTAGGATAGGAAATATTTTCTGAAGAAGGGTGACAGGATTTTAACCACTAAAATTGGAACTGTATTTATGAAACCAAAGAAGACAAAAATGGAGAGTCAGTAAACAGAATAGAATATATGGGTTAAAAAAAGTAGTCTTAATTTTTAGCAATTCTAGAGTATGATAAAAATTTAAGAAAAAGTACAAAGAAATAAAAAACATGGAGGCAATAAGGTTGTTAGAAACTAGAAGGGAATGTTAGGATCTAAAGTTTGATTTAGAATTAACTGTAGCCTAATTTGCTGTGAACCTAATAAAGCCATGACAGGCTCAAGTTTTAAGGAACAAAGACTAGGCCAGAATAGCCAGTTTCAGGAACTTCCAGGGCATGTACTAAGCAGTTAAGCTACACTAGCAACACCTGGGAGCCTGTGGGCTGAAAAGGTCATGGGTACCAGTGGGCACCAGAGCCCCCTCCTCTACTATTTCAACTGACGAAGACCCCAAAGCCCTAAAAACCACAATATTCCACTTCAGTTATCTAGCCTAAAAGAAAACACCCTAGACAACAGCTAATCAACTTAAAGGTTAACTGTGATGATTTGAAGCCTCTGTAACTCAATAAAAGGATCCTGAGAGCTTGGTAAGGGGTTACTCTTGCCTTAGAGGGGCGACCCCAGCATGCTGTTAAATAAACTCCTATGCCTTATTGCAGTGTGTTTTTTGTCTCCTGTGGTCTTTGTAGGGTGGAACTCAAACTCAGAGCTTACAAGGTAATAAAAGTAAGTTGAAACAAATCCTAAAATTT
Source organism: Suncus etruscus (assembly GCF_024139225.1). NCBI lineage: Eukaryota > Metazoa > Chordata > Mammalia > Eulipotyphla > Soricidae > Suncus > Suncus etruscus. The sequence goes on along the minus strand of NC_064851.1, from coordinate 36,574,295 downwards.
GTGCTAGTTATTTTTATAAAGTGGGGAGAAGAGAGCCTTAAGAGGGTAGTCTACCACTGTCCTCTCTATTAAAAATGGTCACCCCGGAACGTGCTGGGAGGGTGGGTCAGGACTGTTTTCCAAGAGTACCTATAAAAGGTGAATAATTATTTCTGACCACTCAGCAACCATTAGATTGTGGCTGATTCCCAATTGCTCTAAATATCATGAGATTTTATTCCCACCATTTACCTCCACAGGGTTCTATGGAACTCAGGAAGCAGTGAGGAATTTGTAGAAGGAAAATAAGTCTTAGACTCTGTTCAGTTTTTTTTTTTTTGTTTCACACATCTGTCACTTTCCCTTGCAGAATCAAATTTCAGGAGGAAATGAATCGTTAAGTAAAAGAAAATAGTGAAGCAAAATAGTGAAGTTTTATTTAGAGATTATGAGGAAGTAACGGAAGAGAGTATGTGTTTGAAAGTGGTCACAGGCTTTTCCAGAGGGAAGAAAGTTGAGTGTATCTCATTAGGTAAAAACATCCCAGGATGAGATGCAGGTAATTCTCAAAATGAGAACTATGCTGCTAGCCCTTACCAAGTTCCTTTTATAGATTTCTCCAAACTGCATTCACTTGCAGCTTTCTATATATAGCCAAGAAACCTTTGCTAGGGTGTTACCGTGAAAAAGGCCGTTGAATTTTTGTTGGTCTACCTTCAAGTTCTTATCACAATCTACTCTTTCTCTGAAATCTACTCTTTCTCCTTTCTGGAGATGATTCATTCTTTCTCTGGGCTCAAACTGATTTTTTTCAGAATTATCAACCTATTTTTTGTGCTCAAAAAGTGGATACAGCCTTCATCTAGTCGTCTTCATGGTTTTTTTTTTGTTGTTGTTGTTGTTGTTTTTGCTAATTTAGGTCTATGGACAGAGTGACTTCTTTGTTTTCTTAAGAATTTTTTGCCCATTCACTGATACCCATTTTACTGATTCATATTCAAATATTATTGGCTTTTGTTGACACCTTAACTGACTGGGTAGAAGTCTAGCCATTACTGAAAAAAGTCAGAAAAAGTCTTACTTAAGGAAATAATTCCTAAATTTGACTTAGGTCATTACAGAGTGAGAATGTCATTTCTCTCACTTCTAACAGCTAATCCATTTTCAGCTTCTGCTTAAAGATTAATTATCTACTACAGATATCTCAAATCATTAGGAAAGATGGAGAATTTCAGTCATATCCTAAGAATATTAGGAAAACATTTTAAGAAATCCTGTGTCTCTCCCTCTTGCCTATAATCCTTCACAGCTACAGAATAGCTTTAAGGTAAAACTTCAACTTAGTTCCTTTAATCTATTATATGGTAAGCCCATTTTAATCACAGATTTCTTTTTATTTTAATTTTGATCAGAGTGGCTTACATATCTTTCATATTAGTATTTTAGGTACATATTGACATTGAATCAGGGGAATACCCACCACCAAATTTGTCCTCACCCCTTCCCCATTCCCTTTCTGCAACCCATATCCCCCACAATACCCTTCCTCCCCTAGGCTGCTAGAGTAGGTGGTCCCCTCTTTGTCTAGGTTACTATCAGTGATCATACATCTGTTTGGTCCTGGTGCCCTACCTTATTTCTCTCTCTATTTGAGAGGCTAAGCTAGATAAATCAAGTTATGTGGTTTCGTTTGAGGGAAAGAAAGGCAATAGAATGGGGTAAAGATTAAGCAAAAAAAAAAAATAAATAAATTAAAAAATATGCTGAAAATGGGTGTAGTCCTTCTAGTGGCTATCTGCCTCAGTTTGAGAGAGGACATGAAAAAGGTAATTGAAACACCATAACAATACAAAAATAAATGTCAAATTAAATATTCAGTGAACCCTACAGCAATAAAGAGAAGCAACACACAATAGTCTTGGTTCTGAATTTAAATCATGCCGGAGTGCAAAAAGAAGGAGAAAGATAAGATAAAATAATATAAAAATAGAAAAGGAGACATCAACTTTAATATCTATACCAAAATAAAGACGTCAAAAAAACAATCAATCAATAAATATATATGTGGAGAAATGATTATTTTGTGCTTCCCCCCCCCTGCATAGGCACAGTAATTATTGGGGATATTATAGAGGGAATTCCCTTGACCTAGGAGATACAGGGTTTCTCCATCCCTAAAGTATACTGTCATGGGATTAACTATAGACTCCTTGCATGACCATTTACCCTCCCCTCGATGCTTTCGTGGTGTATGGAAGACTTCTGCTTCGTCATGGACGGTAAAATCAGTCCTCTGTATCTAGAGATCTTGGTGGCTGTGCAGCTCAAGGAATGGAGCTTATGATGAAGGCTTTCTTTGTGGTTCTAGCAGTTCTGCTTCTTCAGTGTCGTTTTAATTCATCTTCTATAGCTGGTGTTCTTGGTCATTATGTTGTTCCTAGGATGGAGCCTGGGACAGAGTCTTTCGTTATGTTTCTGGAAGACCTGTTCACTTGCAGTTGTCTCAGTCAGACCTCTGGAATTGAATATCTTGTTTGTTGAACAGATTGTAGACCAAAAGCTAGGTTAGAGCTTTTTGTTGATGTTGTTGTTGGTCCCAGGATGCGTACTGTCTAGTCCTGGTTGTAACAACCAGTCATCTGTATATAGCAATCTTGGTTTTTGCACAGATCAAAGGGTGCCTTGTCTTATCATTGACTGGTGAGGAAGGATTACTTGCTCTTAGATCTAGTTGTTCCCATTTTCTCATTGTCAGGTTATCAATTTAGAACTGGCGTACGTTGGCATCAGAGCAGTATTATAAATGCCCTGGAGGGGACTTGGTTCCTGGAGCTGTTGTGGAGAACTCTGTCGTTTCTATATCTGGGATCCAGGAGTCAAGGCTGGATGGTCGGTGCCTATTTCCCTAGAGTCTAGGTTGGTTCCCCATGACATACATTCAGGGTGGGAGATGTCCCTGTGTTGTAAAAAAGTATAAGTTCTTATCCCTAGTAGATAAGAGCTGGATTTTACAGGTAAAAGTACTCGAGACACGAAACCTATACATATCCAAAAGTTGATCTATTAGTTTCCTTTTCTTATAAGTACTATACCTACCTATCTTTCTGTACTCAGCATCTCTTGCCCTCCCCACCTCTCTACATTAATATATACCAAAGCTAACTTCTATATGTTTATATCGGGGCAGGAGAACACAGATAGGAATCCTCCTTAAGAGACAAAACTAAACCACAAAAAATTCATACCTATACCCTATATAAACCCTCCCATGTACTATCCCCTCTCCTCCCTTAGAAGTCTGACTATTCCTTCACACCTTAATCCAATCCCCGATATCCCCACCATGTTATAACTCTTCACCCTCAATTCTTAACCCACTAGGCATCAAGACCAACCTCCTACACCAACAAAGCAGTACCCAGTTCCCAAGTGAAGAGACATCCACTCAAGCTCACACCTCGTTCCCGGCAAGAAAATACAACCAACACTCTGACTGACTCATGCAGTGTGGCCCTCCTAGTCACCTTTCCCTATTGTGGACTGTGGCTTAATACTGGATTAGCTCCAAAAGGACTCCCATTGCAAGAACTCTACCTAAGGCCTCCCTGCCTGGAGCCCACACCTCACGAGGAAATCTCAAAAGACAATGGGGAAGCCTATACTATCATCATAAGTATACAACTACATAACACTACCTCTTATACTGTTTCTCCCCAAATGTAATCTCCTGTATCACTTTCTCCCTTTTTCTTTGTTTTGTTTTTCTTTTTTCTTTCTTTTTTTTTTTTGTTTTCGTTTTTGCTTTGTTTTGTTTTGTTCTACTTTTATTTTTTTGATTTGATTTGTTTTGTGCTTCTTTTGGGGTCACAGCTGGCGGAGCTTGGAGGGCGCTCCTGGCTCTGTGCTCGGAAGTTGCCCCGGTGGGCATGGGAGACCATGTGGGATGCCAGGATGTGAGCCACCGTCCTTCTACAGGAAGGACAGACGCCTTGCCTCCATGCTATCCCTCCCGGCCCCACTTTATTCCTTTAATTATGTCTTTTATTTAATCCTTTTATTTTCTTTTAAGAAACTCTTTTTTCTTTAGATATATCTGAGCATATATATTTTTAGTTTTTGTCATGGGTCTGGTTTCTTCTCTCTAATCACAGATTTCTTATTGGACTCAGAAAGTTTAGAATTAACTAAGTGTGTGATTAATATCAAAAAATGTATAGCAGGCTATTCAAAACTATAGGCATATAATTTTGCCTCACTCAAACAGAATTAGATAATCCTCAACCTAAATGCAGCCTGATGGTTGGTTCTTACTAAAACCCTGCAAAAATGTGGTAGAGATCTTACCAAGTTATCCTGAACATTTCCACTTGTATAAAACTTAACAGACTTTTGGGACTGAAGTGGTGGCTCAGTGGTAAGGTGTTTGCTTTGCACATATCTGACCTAGGACAGACCATGATTTGATTCCCCAGAGTCCCATATAGTCCCCCAAGCCAGGAGTGATTTCTGAGCACATAGCCAGGAATAACTTCTGAGCATCTCTGGGTATGACCCAAAAAGCAAAAAAAAAAAAAAAAAATCCCAAAACTTAACAGACTTTCTAGTTGGATTACCTTTTGAAGGTAAAATTAGTCTTTTCTACACCAACCAGTGACAAGATACTGACATAAAATGATTTAATCTAATATCAAGGATGAAACATTTTTATTTAAAACTGCTAATATTAATAACGATGTATAGAAAGCCAACAGAAAGTGGACCTAAATTTTTTTGCAGTGGGCCAATCAATATTTAAAAGTAAGAAATAGAAGTACATGCCGTATGCCTGGCTTATGCACCTCTTCTGGCATCTCAAGGTTATCACGGTAAATATCCCCATTTTAAGTAGTGGATGGATGGTCTAGCTCTGTGGGAACTCATACATATTTATAAGGGGTTGTTTCTTTCATCAACTATTTTTATTATCAAGTCTACTATAAACAAATGAGTTGGTATCTCTAAGTATTTTTCTTTCAACCGAACTCAACTAGAGGCCAATTCCTACTAATACAATATTAAGTTGATTTATACCCACCCCAGTCACCTGGAATAATACCTGGTTATAAATTAGGACCATTTTTACTTTTCGTGCAGAGAGTAATTTCTTGCTCTAGTTTGAGTTCCATGGCTCTCCAAGGAAGTAGGTGGTGGGGAACAGTTCTTATACAATGTAGATCAAGTGGAACTCAGTCACAATCTGATCATTGCTGAATGAAGCTGGTGGAATATTAGCATTCACAGCATGTAGATGTTCAGAGAAGAATCTCTTGGTCTTGATTCATCAGGCAATTCCTCTCGCTAGTGAGGTGTGTTGGACAGAAAACAATGAACTTTCTCTCAGGAATACTAGCTCTCTTTTGATTTCACATATGTCACCTGCAACACTTATACACTATTCTGAAGAGCTGACAATTGATCTTTGCTCTTGTTTTCAGCTCACACTCAGTAGTGCTTAGGTACCGTATTTTCAAGCATATAAAACGACTTTTGAAACAAAAAAAAAGTCAACCGAAAATCGGGGGTTGTCTTACATGCCGATTATATTCCGAAAAATGGTTCAATATGCCACTAAACGGAAATTGTCTGAATATAGCCACAAAACGAATTTTCCAACTCCATCCTGCACCAATCACTGCAAGGCTGCTCCGACGGCCTCTCTAACTCAGCCAATCCAAGCAGGCTTTTTATGCATGCAAATTAGACAATGTTCTGGACCCGAATCTACACTGTAAAAAGCCTGCTCAGATTGGCCAGAGTCAGAAAGGAAGTCTATTACCGTAGAACCTTTGAACCTTTGCTTGTTGTGATTGGCTCACTGTGGTACATGTGCACAGGAACACATGCAGCACATGCAGCACAGGAACGTTGTGTCTGATACAGCGAATATAGGCCTAAACCTATGTTTTAACTGCAAAATTAGGGGGGTCGTCTTATATGCCCAGTCGTCTTATACGCCACAAATACGGTATTTTTTTTTGGGGGGGTGGCTTTGCACTCTGTGATCACTCTTGGAATCTTGGATTGCACTCTTGGATCACTCTTGGATCAAAACTATCCAGGTTGACTATGTAAAGCTAACATTGTACACATTATGTACTCTTTGGCTGAATTAATCATATATTATAGTGGTGGGTATTAAAAACTATGAAATGACTAGTTTGGTTAAGTTTGAGTTTATTAGCCTTGTAGAATGGATTTTAGAAAGATAATATTGGAGTGAAGATACATCAGCAATGGCAGTAGTCCAGGAGGGAATTTACAAGTAATTGAGGACGGACAGTAAGAGAGAGAGGAGGGAATGCATAGACACAAGAAATGATCTGGAGTTTAAGTTCAGGAATGGTTAGGACTGGAGATGGAGAGGTGGGTCTAATTAAAATGTAAACTATGGTTAAGATCAGAGTAAGCATGATTAACATATTCAAATTGAGTGCATGCATTTAGCAGAACAAGAGGTTAAACAGTCTCTGGCAAAGAAAGCCTCCTTAAGAGGGCAGAAGAAGAGAATGCAAATGAAGGAGGTAAAGAGAAAATTGAGAAGTATGGCATGACAGAAGCCTGTGTAAATCTAAAGACATTTTAACAATGATTCTGAATCTTAACATCTGGTACTGTGCTGCTAGAGCTAGTAGTATTGTTAATTTTAATTAATTCAACAAATATTTACTGAGTACTTGATATTGTATACATGACAGTTTACAGCATTTTAAACACAACTTTTCTAAGATTGTTGACAAATGACTAGCAAAATTTCAAGGTACAAAATGGCTTGACTTGGTAGATTGTACTCTGTCAATATTCTGCTCTTTTCTTTTCATCTTGTCGTTGTTGTTAGTTTATTTCTAATTTTAACTTGAAAACACATCATAAAATGCACAGACTAAATGTGACATTTAGGAGGGCAATGGTAGGATGACGACTGTTGTAATAAATACCTTAGAATGCGAAAAGCATTGATGGGACTGTGTGGGAAGATTGAGTGTTCCTTTTTGTTTAATTGTTCTTCTTTAGAGACTTCCTCTCTCTCTCTGTTTCTGGTCTTTGTAACAGATAATGTAAATATGTTACTCTTTTCACTTTGTCTTATTAAAATATAGACTTACATGCCTGAGGAAGAACACTAAAATCCAACTCACTATACAAGACAATGTAGTGCATTTCTCAACATTTTAATCATCCCTATTATGGCAGGAACGATCCTTTGGGCTATACAGATCTAGTTCAGGACTTTCCTATTGTTTAAATGGTTTTATCTCTTGTGGCCAAACTATACCTCAAAAGAAAGAGATAGATATGTTGATCAATGAGCCAGTTATTGCATTTTTCATCAGACTTTAGTTGAGCAACTTGTTAGGCCTACATTGGGAACTAGGTCAACAGAGGATTAGTCTTTACTCACAACCTTTGAATGATTCATAGACTAGTAAGGTTATGTTTTTGCTTTTTAAAATAATTTTAATGGACTCACCATGAGGTATAGTTACAAAGTTGTTAATATTTGAATTTCAGTCATAAATGCCCAACATCCATCCCTGAATCTAGTGTACATTTCCTGCCACCAATGTTTCCAGTTTTTCTCCAACCTTTCCCTCTGCTTGGAGACATATTTCTCTCCACCTTTCTCTCTTCCTCTCTTTCTCTTCCCCTCACTCTTCTCTCTCAGTTTTTCCTTTTCTTTTCCTTTTAGACACTGTGTTTGCAATATCATTTTACCTACTTTCACCACTCAGTTGTTATTCAGTGTGATCATTTCCAACTATCATTGTCATAGTGGTCTCTTCTCTGCCATAACTGCACTTTCCCACTCTTTGTGGCAAGCTTCTTACTATGGTTCAGACCTCCTAACTCTTGTCACTATTGTCTTTGGGTATTACTATCATACTATTATTTTTAAAAAAATATATATCCCACAGATGAGTGTGATCATGTCTTTGTCTATTCTTTACCCTGACTCATTTCATTCAGCATTGTACTAAAAGTTCATTCTTTTAACCACCTGGATATTTAGTTCTTGCATATTCCAACAATGCATGTAAGAGCAAGAAAACCAGATGGCTCCCAAGAAAGCTTCAGTATCTGCTATAGGTGCTGTTGATCTCTATCTTTGTTAGCTTTGGCATTCTTGTTTTGGTGATTGATTTATTTCCTGTTAGAGTTTCTTTTCTTATACAGTTTCTCTTGTATTTGAGTTTCTAAACTGTTATGGATGAGACCTTTTTTTAAAATTTTATGTGTCCCTACAGACTGTACTGTGAGAACTGAGTAGGAAAGTTCATATTTCTATATTAACACTAACTTCAGTAGTCATATATCAAATTCCAATCTAAGCACTGCGTTTGAGCACTTGAAATTTTATGATGACCAATATCTAATTAATTAGTAAAAGACATGCTTAATGTAATATTCTCAGCAATATGCCCTATTCTCTTTCTAGCTAAGTGTTTATGTATATGGATTTGTTTTATAGTTAGAAATCTTATAATTACATTCTCTTTATGCTCTCAAAATACCATTTGGCTTAAAGAACTGATGTTTTCTCTGGTAACTTCCACAAGGCATCTGCTCAAACTACACTTCAAACTACTGCATTAATTTGCTAAATGTTTGTCTCTCTGCACTTGCTTTGTGGAAACCAATTTTTTACTAGTTTTCTTCCACCTAAATCAGCAAAACCTATGTCTGTTCCATCTGGCAATATCATGGTTTCCTATTTGACAATATGGTGTAGTGGTTATGAGCATAGGCTTAGACTATATCAGCCTAAATCTGTGTCCCAGTTCTAGAATTTTTCTAGACATGTAATTGTGAACAATTTACTTCAACTCTCTAGATTAGGTTTCTCAGCAGTACAATGGGAAAACTAATGCTAATTATCCTATATTGGATTAGTGTAAAGTGAAAATCATTGAAATTGGTGCAGAATAAAGGCTTAATACAATCTCTCACTTATTATTATGATTGTTTTTGCCTAGTGGGAAATACATAGGCATTGGGGGGAGAGAGAGAAGGGAGGGGAGAGAGAGAACGAGAGAGAGAGAGAGAGAGAGAGAGAGAGAGAGAGAGAGAGAGAGAGAGAGAGAATTAAAATGTCTGCCCTAGCATCAGGCAGGGGGAAGTGGGAGGGAAAACGGGGACATTGGTGGCAGGATTCAGGGATTTCAAACTCAATTTACCTGGGGGCCGCAGGAGGCAAAGTCGGGGTGATCCTTGAGTGCAAAGTCAGTAGTAAGCCTTGAACATTGGGGGCTGTGACCCAAACAACTAAAACAAAACAAAACAAAAAAAGATTCCTCTAGGGCAGGGTCACAAAATGTTGTGCGGAGGGCCACGAGTTTGAGAAAGAAAGGGATTCTGCCATGGTGCCTGATATAATAAAGTGATAATCATTGCTTACTAGATCTTGATATTTATTTTTTGCCATGATTCAATCTATATACCAAAAACATCTCTCCTCATAATTGATCTACTTAAAAATTTATAATAATTTATTACCATCAAAAATTTTAGTACATGTAAAAAATATAGTGTTCCTGACAAATTTTATATGATGCTTACTAATCACATAACATCATAGCATCTATTATTTTTGAGGTACATGTTAAAGAATATCTTATCTCTAAGTAACTTTTAAGAAGTATCTAGTTTATTATATGTAATTTATCTGCCATGAAGTATTACTAACCATGTGCAGATTTATAGTCACTCATTCAGCAATCTACTTGTGTATTTACTATGTCAGGCAATTATCTGAGTGGGATAATCAATGAACAATCAAAAAGCATGTCTTTATAAAATTTACATCATATAGATAAAGATACAGTAAACAAAACACCAAAAATGTCAATGATATACAATATTAGCAGTTATGTTGATACATTTTGTGGGAAATAAAAACTAAGAAAAACTCAGGAGATCAGAATTCTGTTGGGAAGCTGTCATTTTAAATAGGACTGTAAAACATGGCCTCATTAAGAACAATACTTACACACAGTTTTATTTTGTTATTATCATTTTAATTTATTTTGGGAGGTGAAAGTGGCGTTCAAGGATTACTCCTGACTTACTGCTCAGGGGTCATTCCTGCTGATGTTTTAGGAAACTCCCATCTGGTATTGAAGATCAAACTTTGATCCTTATATATGCTACATAAATTCTACCACTTCACTGATATTCATAACTTTATGATAGATTTTTTTTCCTTGCTTGTATACATCACTCTGCTCAGGACTTAATCCTGGTTCAGCCAGAAGTTTTCTCTGCTAGAAGGATCAGCTTCTGGCAATGTTTGAAGGACCATATGAATTTCAAGGGATCAAACCTGGGTTGGCCATGTGCAAGGAAAGCACCTTAACCCTATAATATCTCTTCGGCTCAAGTCAATTTTTGTAAAATAAAGTATGATCCATAGTTTAACTAGGATTAGCAAAGGCTAAGGCCTCATTAGTTCCTTTTTATAAGCAGCTGATTAAATTAATACTCTCAGTCACTTCTCTATTCTGAAGCCTTAATTATTTCAGAATTAAGTACCAAACAACCAGGCAAAGCATCTATGCTTCAGAACCACCTAAAATGATCTAAGATACTAAATTAAAGCAAGAGATTGAGAAACCCTGACAATAAACTCAACATTGCCACTTGCTCATCAATCAAGTGATAATTAAAGATCTAGCATTTTTCTAGAGGTGATTTGAAGTTACAAGACAATGCAATGCACACTTAGTGCTTTCAAGATATACATAGCCAACTTGTAGAGAATTTATATAAAAATAGAGTGCTAGCCTCTTGTACTAATGACCAGAACTATAAAAGAAATTCAGAGACTAGGACTCAGTATGATATATAATCATGAAGTCATTTTCATGGAATGTATGAATTGAATGTTGGTCTAGTCCTAGAAGGTCAGGAACTCATGAACAGGTAGAAAAGAATAAGTCCAAAGCACAAGCAAAACACTTAAGTATTCCAAGAATTATATGTACTTTGTGTTTTATAACATAGTTAACTCCTTAACAAGGCAAAGCATACAGCTTCTACTAAGTTATTCAAGAAAGAGGGTAGTGCTTTAATCCTATATAAAAAATATATCTATTTCTGTATGTTCCTCAAACTCATATGTTGAAAACTCTAATTCTTAATTTGAAGGCTTTAGAGTTGAGGACTTGGGAGGTGATTAGGTTATGCTGTCATACAGAATCCTTAAAGGTCAGATTAGTGAGTGCCCTTTTATATGTGATCCAGAAAGCTTCTATGTCCTTGATGATAGGTGAGACACTTTGTTTGAATAGGTAAGTGGACTCTCACCAGGTGCTGAGTCTGCCAGTTCCTTCACCTTGTACTTTCCAGCTTTCTGACCTGTAAGAACTGAGTTTCTATTGTTTATAAATAGTTCAGTCTGGTATTTTTATTATAGCAACCTAAATAATCTAAGACACCATCCATCTATCTACTCTTCTTAGAGTACATTAGATACTTTATTAATTTGTAAGGAGAAATCACAAATTATCTCACGAATCTGTGGCATATAGGAATAAAGCAAGAAAATGGACATTTTCTAATGCTGACAAACTTTTAGACATTGACAACACAATGGATTTTATCAAGCAGTGTACGTAGGAGGATTTGAGCAGTAGAATGAAGAAGTAGACTAAAAATGACAAAAAGGCACTGGAGAGGGTCATGGGTATACTAGTGGTGGTAAAGGAACAAAAAACTGTACATCCTAGGTACAGCATAAATATTAACATGATTGCATCTATGTTGCCTCACCTACAATAAGAAGTTTAAAATTAATAAGAAAAATTGGGTGAGTTAAGCTCCTATAGAGATGTCTAAATAGATCAATTTAAAATTAAGTGGGGGGTTCTGGAATAGTCACTGAGAATACAGTTCTGGAAACCACAGGACTAGGTGCTTGTATGTGAGGATTCTTTTTTGTTTGTTTTTGGGCCACCCAGTGACCCTCAGGAGTTACTCCTGGTTATGTGCTCAGAAATTGCTCCTGGCTTGTGGGGCCATATGGGACACTGGGGGATTGAACCGCAGTCTATCCTAGGCTAGCACATGCAAGGCAGACAGACACCTTACACCCTGCACCACCGCTCCAGCCCCAATATGTGAGGATTCTTATGAGTACAGTTAGAGCTGGGATTCTAGTAGTTGGAGTTTAGGATTTATTTTGTGAGTTAACACCAAATTTCTTCAGATAAAACTTACTTTCTTTGGATGGCAATAGCTTCATCTATAAAGTATGAAAGAGGTTGACATAACTTCCTTCTAGCTTTAAAATCCAACACTTAAAATTCAAAAATTCTTTTTTTGGGTGGGTGGATTAGGGACACATCCGGCAGTGCTAAGCAGTTACTCCTGTCTCTGCACTCAGAAGTTACTCCTGGCAGGCTCCGGGGGCCATATGGAATGTCGAGGATTGAACCCAGATTGGCCACATGCAAGGTAAATGCTCTACTAACTGTACTCTGGCCCCAAATTATTTAATTTTTAAATATATGATAGGTATGTCTCTGTGGTGGTCTTTGTTGCACAGTTCCTTGTATCTGTATCTCATGGTGGTTAGCCTTAGGGAGGGTTTTGATTAATGTGGTGCTGCCTTGTTTGCCAGTTTGGTCACCTTGGCTTGATTTCATTCTCCTCAGGCTGGAGGATTAGTGTAGAGCTCTGGAAAGCGAGCACACTCTCTTCTGATATTACAATGATGGCTTCGAGATAAATCCGTGCTCTTTTCTGACCCGTTTAATTCCAACAGCGTGACTTGGGGCTCAATTGCATATAGCCACAGAGAACATTTCCTTGGAGAGTCTCCAAGTGTTAATTCTAGAGGTGATGTTTGAGCCAGAGGTGACAAAACAGATGAGCAACATTGGTTCACAATGGCTCATCTCCCCACACCCAGGCTCATCTGAGTTTTGGAACATATGAAGAAAATTCCATAACCTCTACATTCACATATCAACTACACATTTTAAAAAATTGTCATTCCAGTTGACATTTTGCCAATGGAAATTAATATGCTGCAGTGTGCTGAGAATGCTCTCTACTGGATAATATGCAGACTTTAAGGGAATGAGAACAGCATGCAAGTCTCCTGACAAATGAAGGGTAAAAAAAAATCTTTGTATCATATTCTATTCATAGTGTAAATCCCCAAATTCCAAAGAAAGTTTATTTTATATGTAATTTAATTGGTAAGTTTTCTGTCATGTATTTGTCATTCACAATCAATCATTACTTAATCATAGTGTATTAAGAGTTTTTGATTGCTCCAGAAATATTACCAATAGGATTTAGAAATTTTTTTTAGCCAAATTAGAGCCAGGTATCTGGCTCTTAATTGATTTATAAACATTTTGGAGTAAAGATAAAATTGTATATTTACCTATAAAATTACTATTCGTGGAGGTGGACTCATGTAGTGTTGTGTATGTAAATATTTTATGGGATTATTATGTTACTGACCCTACCCTGATTGGTGATTGTGCCCTACCCTAGGGTGTGATCTGGCATTCTGTCCCCACCCTAGGGTGGTACCTGATTCTGCTTCCATCATTGGGTGGTATCTGATCCCACCATTAGGTGGTACCTGATTCTGGGGGATAAAAACAAGGGTCTGTGGAAGGCGAGAGGTTTTTGGCCGGAACTGATGCTGAGGCTTTGGACTTCAGTCTTGTCCACCGAATAAAGCTAATATTTCCACAAGCCTGACTGTCTGCGAGCTGTTTACCCCCTGCTTCACCTCAGAACCACGGGCTGAACAGGGTGGCAGACCCGTGCTCCGAGCTGGAGGGGAAAGCCCTCATCCTCCACCCCTCCATCAGTCAACCCCATCAAGGGCTGACTTGCAACAATGTAGATATTTACTTTGTTTGGGGGACCACATCCAGTAGTGCTCACAGTATTCCTGGCCCAGCGATCATTCCTGGTGGACTGAAGGGACAATGTGGCGTTAGATTGCAACCAGATCAGCTGTGTGAAAGGCAAATTCTGTATTCATTATACTATTGTTCTCACCGTGTGTGTGTGTGTGTGTGTGTGTGTGTGTGTGTGTGTGTGTATTTAAAGTATATATTTTAGGTCCTCAGTAGAAATTCCAGTAATTTGCTAAGATCTGTTTAAAAAATAATGATATATTTATTTTTTAGCCATGTTTTTGTTATCTAAAATTCTGTTTCCTTTTTTATTTCTCAGCTTTAGGTAACAGTTTTGAAGATGCTTCTCTCATTTTCCTACCCTTGAAATAGTGCAAGTAAGAGCACAGTAAACTAGAATGATGCTTCCTTATGTATGCATGGAGATTTCTTTACTGCATCTTAGTTCTGCCACAGGCATGATGACTTACTTATAAAGCTAGGGTAATGAATAGGCCAAGATTTATTTTCCCATTTATTTAGGCAGTCTTCTTACTGTCATTGCACCAACACCATCAGCACAACTGGATGCTGAATAAATAAAAAGCACATCAGATTTTGAGAGAGTAAAAAAACCGAACTAAACTAGAATGCTGTGCTACTTATCAACTGCATTATGATGGGTCAGTTACAGAGCATGTTTGATCCGTATTCCCCTATAGCATTGTTCTTTCTATTAAATAAGATCACATCTGTTCAGGGCTAGGCACATAGCAGATCTACAATGTTAATTTCCTCTTATTTCCAGTGGTTTCACTTTGCTTGTCATTATGTTGGCCACCTAAATTTTTAACCAGTCCTTACCTGTTTCTCAACTCTAATCAAAGAAACATTAATAATACCTTGCTCAATGTAGCGAGTAGTACATACATTTGAGTCATTTCTATATGGTGTATTTGGTTAGCATCCCCTTGTCAATCTCTCTGGAAAAATGTGAGTTGAAATTTTGGAAATCCCTTACATCATCTCCTACAGGAACCAAAGACTATTATTTGTACCATGGTGCTTCAATAGAAATGTTATAATTTTTAAGTGGATCTTCATATGACAAACATTTTCACCTATTCAATATAATACCACCCCAAGATGGCTTTGGGGGAAGGATTGAGTGAGTTTCTCTTATTTCTGTGGTCTCTAAGAGTGGAGACATCTCTGAAATGTGTTGACATTCACAATTACTGCACTTGACCTTCAGTATTATGGTCATCTCCAAATCACTGAGGGGCTGTCACCTATAATTAATATCATGGTCTCACTGAAACAGCAATAAGAGAATGATTCCTTAAAAATATGTCAGAAAATAGCCCTCCTGTTTTGCCATCCTGTGATCTCCTATTTATTTAGCATAAGTCAGGGCATTCTATCCCATGGCCTATTCAAGCCTATGAGACTTGAACTTGCCTTTTTATTCTGTAACCTTATTGCCTCTTTCTTTTTCTGTTTACTTTATTACAGCCCTATGGGCCTCATTGTTGATTATCCTGCCTAAATTAGCAACATTTAGTACCATTCTCTATCCCTTAATCACATTCTTTTCGCACACACAACATGTATTTGTTATTTAATGTTTGATTTCCCTTATGGAATGTTGGATCTCTAGAATGCAGGGACTTCATTTCCTTCTCAAGCTTACATTGCTATCTGTCCCAGAGAACACTGTGGAAATACTTGGTGATTTGTATATTGAAAAAATATTATTCAAGAAATAGTTCTTAAGGTATTTCATATATTGAACAGCAAAAGATGTATTTTCTAAAGATGTGTGATGCTTTGTCTCCAACATAAGAACACCAGTGTAATAGCTTTAATTTATTGAAAAGGAAGATTCCTAGCTAAATAAAAATCTACAAGTTGTTTTGATCATCCATGAGTTTATAATTTTATCACTTCAGTCTATAGGAAGCTGTTCAATTTGTTTTGTTATGAGATTATTACAAAGAAAATGTGCACATTTTAAATTATTCTAACTAGCCTATTGTGCAACTTATACTTTCATCTATTGAAACAGACAGAATGACATGTCCAAAGAGTTAGAATTACAACTTTAGTTCTCTCCCTGATGTGGCAAACAACACTTCTCTGACTCACATTCTTTCCCTCCTCTGTAACAATTAAAGTCAAATCATCAGAGAACATAAAACAGTGTCAATACAAAAAATATGGTTTAAATATTTGTAGCCCTGGATAAGTTACTCAAAATCCTGCTTCAGTTCCTTCATCTTGTAAGTTAGAATCACAATGGTTTCTTCTTCATATGTATTTGAGGAGTATATCAAAATACATAATTTGATTAACATAAAATTATAAAATAATTTCTGTTAATATTATAAATGAAGTATCCATATTTGAGAAATAAAACTGTTTTTGATTACCAGTTTTTTAAAATGAGATAAAGAAACAATTTCTTTTATATCATGTTTAAAATAGAACAAATCTATAGAAATTCATCAACATGCCAATTTGAAATGTTATCATACTTCTATGACAAATGGTTTTAGTAACTCTAAATCTCAGCTTTTGGGTAGAGTGAATGAAAACCCAGGATTTGTTTTGTTATGCCATTTTCTTTTTTTTTTTAAAATATTTTGGGCCACACCCTGTGATACTCAGGGGTTACTCCTGGCTATGCACTGAGAAATTGCTCCTGGCTTGGGGAATAATATAGAACATCGGGGGACTCCTCCTTGGTTAGCTGCATGCACTGCAAACACATTTCCGCTGCCCCATCCCTCCGGCCCCATGTTAAGCCATTTTCATTCTTTTTTTTTTTCTGTTGTTTTAGCATGACTTGTAATAATTGACTAACTGAAACCTTTTACACCTTCCCAAATGGTACTAGAGGAACAATTTCAGGAATAGACCTAGGGAATAGCTGGTTTATTTGTACAAAGGGCAGATGTGAGAGAGCTCCACCAGGGACAGATTTGGAATGGGTTATTTTCTTGTGTCACTCAGAGGAGATGTTAAGAGTTCAACATCCGTTTGTTAAACTGCAGACACTTACCTTAAAGTACATGAAAGCTTCCTTTAGTGATCTCACCTAGACGGTAGGACAATTTTATTAGTATTTCTTTTGTTTAAGATCAGTTTTTATTTGGAGGAGGATGTATATATTATTTCAAATGATTCCAACTACACAGACTTACACATGCATATCTGAAACTGGTGAATGTTAAGGGAGATTTTAAAAAGTAAGAACTAAGAACATAAGTAAGATAAGTAAGATCTTATGTTCTTAGTAAGATCTAAATTCTAAGTAACATCTAAGAACATAACTAAAATAATTTTGGGGATCGGGCGGTGGCGCTAAAGGTAAGGTGCCTGCCTTGCCTGCGCTAGCCTTGGACGGACCACAGTTCGATCCCCCGGCATCCCATATGGTCCCCCAAGCCAGGAGCAACTTCTGAGCGCATAGCCAGGAATAACCCCTGAGCGTCACTGGGTGTGGCCCAAAACCAAAAAAAAAAAAATTTTTTTTTGAATTAACTTTTATAAGCAAGACTTTCTTAGACAATTGTTTTTTTTTTTCCTCTGTGGTCAATTTATAGTCTACAGAAAGTGTGGGTGTAGAGGTTTTCAGGTGTCCAGATGTAAGTTTATTTATTTATTTTTGGATATGAGGATCCAGGCTCCAGAATAAAGGGGAGGACAACAAACATATTACTCCATTGGAAAAAAATTTTATTTCTTGCATATCCTATCAAAATATGTACTTTTCCAAATTGCAGATCAGCTGTTTGCCATCTCTGAGACAGAATGCCAGGGCTGTGATTTTTCTTTTCCAAGCAGGAAACTAGGAAATGAGTCATAAAACATTAATACTGCCTTAAAATAACTCAGAGAAGGGTGATCTCAAGATGAACTTGAGTTGAGCACCAGAAGGAAGCTGTATCTCCAGAGGAGAAATTTCATTAAAGGGGACTTGCCCTTTCCCACAAAGAGTTCTGGGTCTGACTTCTTGAAGCTGGGAGGACAGGGTCATGCTGAGTGGGAATCCTGGCTGCTTCACACATCTGTGGACCTTGCCTCTGAAAGAGAAAATACTGGAGAAGTAAATTAATCACTCACTTCTAAACAAAGGGAACTAACATATTAACCAGGTCATTCTGCTATGTCTGTAGGTTTCTACAAGTTCAAACAAATTAAGTACCTCACTAATTTGAGCATATCATAATATAAACAGAGAAGACATGCTACAATATAGAGTAATGATAATGCACAGGTTTAGGATAGAATCTTGGCTTTGCCTCTTATTAGCTGTGATCATTGATAATTTATTTATTCCCTTTATGTTTTATTTTCTGTAAAATTAAAACAATGATACCTCATTATAATGAAGTTTTGAGGATTAAGTGAGATCTTAAATGCACAACAGTCCATGATTAAAAAAATAAAGTCACATCTCTTTCATATTAAAATTACCCTAAGCCTTCATTCTGCTAATTATAGAAAATTTAATATTCTTTCAAATACCCCTTCTTCAAGATATTTTTGGACAGTCCAGAGAAAATGCTGTCAAATTTTACAAATTATCTCTGCCAAGAGATTATTTCTCTGAAAGATTTCTTTTCTCTCGTTTTTAATATCTTTATTTAAACACCTTGATTACAAACATGATTGTGATTGGGTTTCAGTCATGTAAAGAACACCCCCCTTCATCAGTGCAACATTCTCATCCCCATGTCACAAATCTCCCTCCTCCCCACCCCACCCCCGCCTGTACTCTAGAGAGGCTTTCTATTTCCCTCATTCATTCTCATTGTTAGAATAGTTCTCAATGTAGTTATTTCTCTGACTACACTCATCATGAGCTTCATGAAGTGAGCAGGAACTTCCAGCCCTCCTCTCTTTTGTCTCTGAAAATTATTACAAGAATGTCTTTCATTTTTCTTAAAATCCATAGATGAATGAGACTATTATAATAAATTCCATATACATCCATGTATAGGAAAATTTTATGACTTCATGTCTCCGGACAGCTGCATAATATTCCATTGTATAGATGTTCTTTAGCCATTCATCTGTTGTAGGGCATCTTGGTTGTTTCCAGAGTCTTGCTATGGTAAATAGTGCTGCAATAAATATAGGTGTAAGGAAGGGATTTTTATAATATATTTTTGTGTTTCTAGGGTATATCCCTAGGAGTGGTATAGCTGGATCATATCGGAGCTCAATTTCCAGTTTTTGGAGGAATCTCCATATTGCTTTCCATAAAGGTTGGACTAGACAACATTCAAAACAGCAGTGGGAATGTCCACAACCCCACCAACACTGTTTGTTCTCATTCTTTGTGATGTGTGCCAATCTCTTTGGTGTAAGGTGGTACCTCATAGTTGTTTTGAATTATATCTCCCTGATGATAAGTGATGAGGAGCATTTTATCATGTACCTTTTGGCCATTTGTATTTCTTTTTTGTCAAATTATCTGTTCATTTCTTCTCCCCATTTTTTGATGGAATTAGATGTTTTTTTTTTCCTTGTAAAGTTCTGTCAGTGACTTGTATATTTTGGATATTAGCCCCTTATCTGATGGGTATTGGGTGAATAGTTTCTCCCACTCAGTGAGTGGCTTTTGTATCTTGGGCACTATTTCCTTTGAGGTGCAGAAGCTTTTCAGCTTAATATATTCCCATCTGTTAATCTCTGATTTCACTTGTTTGAAGAGTGCATTTTTCTCCTTGAAGATGCTTTTAGTCTCAATTTCATGGAGTGTTTTACCTACGTGTTGTTCTATATACCTTATGGTATCAGGTCTAATATCAAGATCTTTAATCCACTTGGATTTTACCTTCGTACATGATGTTAGCTGGGGGTATAAGTTTAATTTTTTGCAAGTGGCTGGCCAGTTGTGCCAACACCACTTGTTGCAAAGGCTTTCCTTGCTCCATTTAGAGTTCTTTGCTCCTTTATAACAAATTAGGTGATTGTGCGTATGTCTGGGGAACATTATCTGAGTATTCAAGCCTATCCCACTGATCTGAGGGTCTGTCTTTATTCAAATACCATGCTTTTTTGATAACTATTGCTTTGTAATACAGCTTAAAGTTGGGGAAAGTAATGCCTCCCAAATTTCTTTTCCCAAGAATTGCTTTAGCTATTCGAGTGTATTTTTTGTTTCAAATGAATTTCAAAAGTTTTTAATCCACTTCTTTAAAGAATGTTATGAGTATCTTTAGAGGGATCACATTAAATCTGTACAATGCTTTGGGGAGTATTGCCATTTTAATGATGTTAATCCTGCCAATCCATGAGCAGGGTATGTGTTTCCATTTCCCTGTGTCCTCTCTTATTTCTTGGAGCAGGGTTTTATAGTTTTCTTTGAATAGGTCCTTCACGTCTTTGTCAAGTCTTCTTTATTTTTTTGGTCAAGTCTTCTCTGGATAGCTTGTATAACTTCCTACCTTTGTATAACACTCTTGTCTGGGCCAAAATTAATTAGAATGCAGCCATTGCTAGTTCACATTCTTGTGAAATAGAAGTGATTTCTTCTCTAGATGTGACCATGATTTTATGAGCAGATTAAAGCCTTTAGATGAATTAGGAAGCAACATCACCTTTATACAAGTGGACTCAGCAACTTTGTAGGACCAGTGGTTTATGGAGTAGTTACAGGTTGGATTTTACCCCTTATTTCTCCTAGCTAGGTGCTTTAGGCAATTAAAGTAGCAACAATGAAACAAACAAATACGGCAGTACAACCATGAACTTTGAGAGTCCCAAATAGATCAAACAGAAAATTCAAAAGCAATACTGACTTAAAATAAAGAAATCACAGAGAAAGAGAGAGTATTCATTGAAGTGTCTGTGAATCTCAACAACATTGACTTCCATATTCTCTTAACAGGATGGTATTCTCTGCTTATGCTATAACTGATTAGTTATCCATGTGGTAATGTATAGAGTAGTTTGAGTAACAATATATATATACATATATATATAAATTTTTTCATTCTAAATTTTATTATGAGAGAAATATTTGAAATGCTGGAAATATCCAAGTATGATGAGTATGTATTATGGTCATTAACTTTAAGTGGGTAAAATGGGTCACATAACAGTCATTTTGGGGGTTATAAACCTTAACTCATATTTGAAGGTTCTGAGTTTGTCCCTACACACAACCTCCTTTGTAGCAGAGACCACTTTCTGAGACTATACCTGTTTTAGTATTAGTGGATGTGATTAGCGAGACCACCCCTTTCTCTGTCAAGACCTTCTTGATTCATGCCTCATCACGCATGATAGTGGAAACCTACTTTTCTTCCAGGGAAAGCTTCAAATCCTATCATAAAACATGGCCTGAACTCTTTATTTATGTTCTGATAAAACAATGAAGGTTGAGAGCACATTACTCAAAAGTCAGGGATTTTTCTTCACCCACATAAACAACAACACACTGGTTCCAAAATCAAGCCAAAATTTATACATGTTAGTAACACATTTCTCTACCTCTGTAGATAGCATAGAAAGAGCTTTATCATTTATATTGTAGTACTAAATCAAATATCTAATGTCTTAGTCTATAGAGTCATTACTAAGATTTATGATCACCATACAGCTGGGTTTTTTTTGTTTTGTTTTTATTTTTGTTTTACCAACCCGGCAGAGTTCAGGGTTTACATATTTCTGGCAGTACTATGGGAATCCAACCGAGGTCAGCTACATGCAAGTCACATATTCTGCTCCCTGACCCTCTCTCTGACCATACTACATATAAAAATTTTTTTCTAAAAATTATGGTTAGGATCTTGTTTTATTTTAGTACATTTTTCTGGTAATGATGTAGAATCTCATTCCAAATAGAATATCTCCAGGGTCTTCATCTGGAGAAACTGATACTCTTTCCAACTGTACTTCTGATTCTTTAAGAAAAAAACCAAAATTTCAAATTGTACTTCTAACACTTAAAAAAGCAACTTTATTTTCACTTGGGACATTTTTATATACATATAGATAAAAATCATATTTACACACAGACAAACATTTATCTATCTTTCTACCTATCTATATCTATCTACATATAGCAGGTATTTAGCATGATAGACATTGTACAGTATTGTTTCTACCAGCGTTTTCTTAAAATAGGTATTTTATGGCTTTGTATGGAAGTTTATGAAAGATTATTATAAAATTCAGATCCTTTAAAAGATAAATACACAAGTGCATTGCATAATATATTATATAACTTTTATTGTAGCTAGGACAATGAAAGGAAATACTGAGCTTTATATAAAACTCAGTTATGACTTAAGCTCATCAATTCTTCAAAGGAGCAATTTTTTAATGTGAATACACTCTTAAAAGATATTTTCCCAATAGAAGACACTGAAGGACATAATACATATGCAATTTCCTTGAAAGCAGATTTATAAAAGCAATGCCAACAGATTTCATATGGCTATTTTTTTTGTTATAGAAGATTAAAACTAATGGCACAGAGTTTTGTGAAATGTAAGACAATTCTAAGATATCTGGTTTTTGTTGTGAAGGTGTTTGACACAGGTGAAAAAACATCAGAATGCCTCAAGCAGATGCAAGCTTTATACTTTAGTCTTGTACTGTCATATATTCCTTTCTTCCTATTACATGGCAGACATTTGAGGGTGAACTGCCTTGTGGCAATTATTTCCAGATATATATCTACCCTATGTTTATTGAAATATTATTCACAATAAGTAAGAATTGCCCTTGCTTTAAAAGTGCCCATCAGCAGATGGATGAATAAAGATGTGATATATTTAAACAAAGACATACTCCTGGGCTATTAAAAAAGATTAAATCTTGGTGATTATAATAACATGATTGTTACTAGAAGATATTATACTTAGTGATAAAAGCTGATGAAAAGAAACAAATATATAATTTTATTTAATGTGGTAAATAAAAAAATGAAACAGATAAATTAAATAAAACAAAAACATCTAAATGATAGGAATTAATTTAAAATCACAGGTAAATTAAATAAAATAGATCAATTGTAAAATTAGGGTCAGAAATCAGGTCCTGGTAGTAAACATAATTTAATATATGCAAAGTCTGTAATCTATAAAATTAAATAAAATAAACCTAATAAAGTAATTGTTTTTTTGGTTTTTGGGCTATACCTGTGCTGCTCAGAAATCACTCCTGGGGATTATGCCCTACCACTTGCACCATTGCTCCGGCCCCTAATAAAGCAATTTTTATAAAATTATGGAATAATGAAAAAGTCAACTCATTTTTATAATGTGGTTACTATGTTGGTTTTAAAATGCATCCTTAAATTATTTCAAAACCTTAAAAAGATTAATTTTTCTTTTCTCTGCTGAGGAGTGCTTGTGGGCCTTCAGGGGTGCATATTGGGATGCTTAGGGGGAGTCCAAGTGGTCTGAGAATTAAAATAGTGTTGTCAACATGCAAAACAGGTGCCTTAACCCTTGTGTTAACTTTTCAGCCCTTTGTTTTACTTAAGTGGGGTAGTGAAGTTATTGACACAAATTTGAGTAACACCACCCATCTTTCTATGTAATCACTTTCTTTGTTTCATTTCCTATGTAAATTGGACAAGATAATAGTCCATATGATTATTATGAGAACTAAGTTAACACTGATAAAATAATTAGAATAACAATGTATATAACATACATTAAGAAGACTGATTATAACACCATATAACTATTAATTATTTCCCTCATATATATATGAATGCCGGTACTACATTATTTAATTTTTGTGACTATTTATAAGTTTTTATTTATTTTTTTAATAATATCTTTATTTAATCACCACAGTTACAAACATGTTTGTAGTTAGGTTTCAGTTATAAAAAATAAACACCCCCCTTCACCAGGGCAACTTTCCCACCACGATGCCCCCCATCACCTTGCTCCCCAACCCTGGCCTGTATTCAAGACAGGCATACTACTTCTCTCACAACAAGGAAATGGAGACATACTTCCTGCTACTGGATTGGGAAGATTAACATAATTAAAATGGCAATACTCCTCAAAGCACTGTAAAGATTTAATGCAATTCCTCTAAGGATACCCATGACATTCTTCAAAAAAGTGGATCAAACACTTCTGAAATTCATTTGGAACAATGAACACCCATGAATAGCTAGAGCGACCCTTAGGAAAAAGAATATGGGAGGCATCACCTTCTCCAACTTTAAATTGTACTACAAAACAATAGTCATTAAAACAGCATGGTATTGGAATAAAGACAGTCCCTTAGATCAATGGAATAGACTTGGATATTCAGAGCATATGTCCCACAGACATACAAAATATTAATCTTTGATAAAGAGGCAAGAAACACAAAATGAAGCAAGGAAAGTTTCTTTAACAAGTAGTTTTGAAACAACTGGTCAGCCACTTGCAGAAAAACCAAACTCGGAACGTCATCTAACACCATGCATAAAGGTCAAATCCAAATGTATTAAAGACTCTGAATCATACTCAAAACCATTAAGTATATAGAACAGCAAGTAGGTAAAACACTCTATGATATTGAGACTAAAGGCATCTTCAAGGAGGAAACAGCACTGTCCAAATAAATTGAAGCAGAGATAAACAAATGGGACAATATTTATGTTTTTAAATTTGAAATGTGAATACCCCAGCTTTGTTCTTTTTTTATAACAATTATTGCTATATATATATAGAATTTCAGTAACTTGAGATCTCATATAAATTTTGGAATGAATTTTTCTATTTCTATAAAGAACATAAATGGGATTTTGTTAGGAATTCTATTGATATCTGTAGATATATTTGAATAATATAATTGGCATTGTAACAAACTGCTCAGTAAATTCTTAATGATTTTAATAATCCCATTACGGGATGTAACAATTTTCTCACATTTTAATTTACTTTTTGATAATTCTACATACTATTTTGTTGTCACAAATGATATAAAACCAATTATTTTGTCTCTGCCAAAGGAGCAGGCTTTGGGGGTGGCTAGGAAACTGGTAACAATGGTGAAGGTAAGGTTATATTGTTGATAGGGTTGGTGTTGGAACATTGAATGTCTGAAACAGTTGTATTGTGAACAACTTTGTAAATCATGGTGTTTAAAGTAAAAAAAAAAGGTATATTTCTGCAGGCAGCAAATAAAAACTATGTCTTCCTAGCCCAGGCTTTGGCCTAACATTTGTACAATAACCAAGATCTCTAATTCCAGAGGTATGACTTTGACAACCGTGACAGAGCAGATCTTCTGGAAACAAGGGACCCTGAGCAGGCAGCCAGGGGTAACCTTGGGGATCAGGAGAGATGAAGTCATGAAATTTTCCTATACATGGGGACCAGGAGAAGAAAGAGAAGGCTATGGGGGACAGCTGAGACTGCATCTTCCCCTAAGCTTGGCCAGAAAGCCTACTGCATGGAGCCATGTTGTCCTCGTGTTGCCTGCTGAATATTCAGACTCCCCCGAAAACATTACTGTGAAAGATATGCAATCTACCTTGGTCAAAATAAAAACCATTAGTACAAAAAAAAAAAAAAAAGAATGGTTAAATGTGGGGTAATAGGAGGTAGGAGTGAGGGAGTAAAGGAATAAAATGAGCTTCTGGGCTGCGTTCTGAATATAACGAACAGATTAAGCACAATGATATCCAAATATTTGTTTATACGTTCCGCGGGAGCACTAGCCCCGCGCATTTTGACAATGGACAGGGTTAGTAAGAAAACATGCCTGGGACTACTTGAAGCCAGAACCTCTTGTGCTGCCATTCCCCATGCTCGCTGAAACTCCCGGCTCCCAGGAAAGAAAGAGATCCTTCAAGAGCTGGAAGGCCTGAAGTTCAAGGCCCCCACCCAAACACTCCCTCTGGAGCTGGGTGGGAAATGGGGAAAGCCTAGGGTAACCCTTAAGCTCCTCATCCGGACCCACCTCAATGGCTTGCCCAGGCATGTGGCCCACGGGGAGCCCTGGAGTTCTGGAGGAAGGAGGTAGAGGGATGCTGGGGTGACCCAAGTCCCGAAACCCCTCCTAGGCCTGGTAAAAAAGGCCTTTGTCATGGCAGAGGCCTGCCAAGCCACATGCAAGCTGAAACTCCCAGCTCCCAGGAAGGAAAGAGATCAAGAGTTGGAGGGCTGGAAGTTCAAGTCCCCCACCCAAACCCTCCCTCTGGAGCTGGGTGGGATCCTTTTCCTTTCTTATCATAATTTCTCTGACCAGTTCTTCCAGTGTTATATTGATTATAAGTGATGAAAGAAGGCATTTTACCTTAGTCTTAATCTCAGTACTTAAAGGGAAAATTTGTATCCTTTCACTAAGTATACTTATACATTGTGAACTTTTCAAATGTAGATTTATTATTTTGAAGTAGTTAGTACCTATTGTTTTTGCCAAACGCTTCTTTTGCCTTTGACTTATCAACTGAGATAATAACATGACTTTTCTCTTTATGATAATCATTCTATTAATGTGCTATGTTTATCTGTTTTCATATGTTAAACAATTTTTGCATTGCTGATATAAGTTCAATTTACTCATAGTTATGTGATCTTTTACATTCTGGCTTCAATCTGTAGAATTTGGTTTGCTAATTTTTATTAAGGATTTTTTCAACAATGGTCATAGGAATATTGATGCATAATTTTATCATAATTTTTTTGCCTTTAGTTTTGTTCTGTTTGTTTTGTTTTGGTTTGGTGTTTGAGTTACACCTAGCAATGTTCAGGACTTACTTCTGGTTTTGCACTCAAGCAATACTCCTGGCAGGATTCAGTGCACTATCTGGGTGTTGGGATTTGAACCTGGGTTGGCAGGTGACTTACCTACTGTTCTATCTCTCCAGCCCCTGTTTGCTCCACTGTAATCAGGGTAACATTGGCTTAATGAAATTGGTTAAGTCATGCCCCTTTTTCCTTTTTTTTGTTTTTGTTTTGGGCCACACCCTGTGACCCTAAGGGGTTACTCCTGGCTATGCTCAGAAATCTTTCCTGGCTTCAGAAACCACTTGGGTTGCCAGGGATTGAACTGAGGTCTGACCTCGGTCAGCTGCATGCAAGGCAAATGCCCTACCGCTTCGCTATCACTCTGGCCCACCTTTTTTCTATATATTTTTTTTAGAATTTTGAGACAAATTGGTATTAGTTCTTTTTAAGGAATGGTTGGCTAGAGAGATAGTACATGTGTTTGCCTTGCATGCATGCATGCAACATATCCTGGTTAATAGTTGACACTACATATATTTCCCTAACACATAGGAAAAGATGGCAGAAGTAATACCTGAGCTGTGCTGAGTAGGTGCTGACAACATACAGTTGTAACCCCAAGCCCCTCAAATTTAAAAAATATATAAATGATAATTTTGGGGGGATCATACCCAGTGATGATCAGGGATTACTTCTGGCTATGCACTCAGAAATCACTCCTGGCTTGGGGGACTATATGGAAGATCAAACTAAGGTCCAATGTTCATTTTCCCAAAACAATAAAAATTATTAGTAAAATTCAACAGTGAAGTTATCAACACTAAAGCTTTTATTTGGAAACTTTTTATTACTGATTAAATATCAATTAAAGTTCTAATCAAATTCTTTATACTACTGTGTCTTAGTCTTAAGTAGCTTTTGTATTTCCAGAAAGTTTTTATTTATCATCGAACTTAACTTTTTTTGATATACAATTACTCATAACACTTTCATTAGTTGTTCTGCAAAAATCACTAGAAATGCCCCTTCTATCATGTCTGGTTTTAATAATTTGAATATTTTCTTAGTCTCTTAGCTGAACTATTAATAATTTTATTCAAGTTTTTAGATGATTTAAAATTTGATCTATATTTTAGTTTTGTTATCTTTATATTATTTTTATATTATCTTTATATTTTATTTTTTTATTTTATTAATACCTACTGTGGTCTTTCTTTCTTCTACTATTTTGGGGTTTAGTTATTTCTTCTTTCAATAGTTTCTAAATTGTAAAGTTGTTAATTTGAGAGCTTTATGGCTTTTTTGTGTGTTTCCCATCTTAAATATTTGTGCAAGTAAAGTAATACATATCATGTGAATGCATATGGTAAAAATCTTGGAAATTCTTAGCATTAATTTTAGTTAAGTTTTGCTGAATCAAATTTCACAACTTTTCCAATATTTGGACAGCAGTGACAGTGGTCATAGACATCTGGGAATCTAAGATTAATTTTTGGCACTACTTCTTAGTAGTTTCATGACCTTGATCAAGATCAAGGTTCATTTTCTTCCATTATAAATTTAGGCAACAATAATTTTTATAAGGGGTGTCATAATAATTTAACAAAAATATTTTTAACATATACAAAGTAACCTAAAGACTGGTATTATTTCTAGAAACCATCTTTTTGTAAGTAAAGGACAATGCTTACTTATCCTTCTAGTGAATGGGTTTTTTAGCAGATCTGACTGTACTTAAATTACATACAGGATCCATTTATCTTTCCCATTTAACACAGAATGCGAATTCACCAAATACCAATGCAATGAATGGGTTACTCTTATCTTGAATGGTGACTTATGTGACCTTAGGCAAGTCATTCTCCATCTGGATCCCTCACTTCTGATGTAATGCTTCTCCTCTGTCAAAAAATATTTTGTAATGAATCAGTTATTTTTCACAGCCAGATCCAGCACTAATATTTGTATATCATGGGAAAATCATAGGAAAATTTTTTGGACTTCCGTTGATGCATTACTGTTCCACTGGGATATCTGAAAAGTGGGAGAAAAACAATCAAAAGGAATAACTTTCATTTATTTCTAATTCCTTATTGGTTTTTGTTAATTTTCTTGATTCACAAACACACACACACACACACACCACCCACCCACACACACACACACCCACCCACCCACCCCACCCCCCCCCACACACAAAACCACCCACAGACCCACACCTGTCCTCCATCTAGAGTAAATGCTCAGACACCTTCCAAGTATCACTTAAGGGTAAAAAATCCAACATCTTCTCTTATCTAAAATTCACTGTGCACTTGTCACTTGGCAGAGCCTACAAACAGCTCAGTGGGTATTTTTATATCAGCACTAAGAAAAAATATTGCCACACCACTAATAAAGTTTTTCTGATTGTTGCAACTGTTGGCACAGGCAAATGTCTAGGGAGAATGACTGCCTGAAAAGCTTCATTATGCTTCAAGAATATTTTTGATAGAATTTCAACAACTCCTGACTGACTGTCAACTTTACTGTGTGACTTTTTAAAGCTGTCCCCTCCCCTCCCTAATTGGACCTCAAATTACAAAAACATGCAGGTCAGTTGTTTAGTATTAGAATCTTTCAATTCATTAGCAGGTACAATTAGTAGGTAGGAGGCAGTATTTGCTTGTAATACATCAATAGGGTCTGTAGTGGAAGTGATGTCAATTTGTGTGGCCCTGCAACCATGTCTAATTTAAAATGTCAATAGAGAGTTTATTTCTGTCTTTTTAACCCAACTGCCAGATTGTAAATAACCCAGCTCAATGTAAAGCAGCTATTTGGAACATGTGACGTTTAAGAAAAAAATTAAAAACCCTGCAATCTAAAATATGTAAAGGCATTTAAGCATCATCCATCTCGTCACATGTGTTGTTCAGGTTTTATCAGTCTATTTAATCAAGGCAGATACATATGATCTGATAAAAAGCAAGGTGAAAGTGAAGCCTTCTGTTAAGTAGCAAATTTATACTTTGCTCACTGGACTGGGGTAGGGGAAGGGTGCAGACAAGTGTGTTTTTAAGTTCACTAACTTTTGCCTGGTAATACCATTGGCTATTACCACCACAAAGTAATAATTTTGATTCATATATTTCCTCTCTTAATTCCTTTCTGAAATCTTTTTCCAGATCAAGATAAATTTGTCAACATAACAGAATCTATATTGCTCATAGAAAGTGTGTGGATTTACAGAGATCCTGTGAGGGAACACATTTTTTTCATTAGGGAGTCCGGAACATGGCTGATTTTTAGTTTTGTGACTGCTTTTTGGGGATCAGTCCTGAGTCAAGACGCTGTAAAGCCTCCTGACTGCATCACTCTCATCAATTTATTTGATTATAGGAAAACATTCCTTGTATTATATTTTAAAGGACTCACTTTTTTGTTTTATTTTTAATATTCTGATTCACTTAGAGAACAGAAATGTTGGGTTCCAGAAACCCATATGCTAATTCACAGATGGTTTTTAGAGACAATTTTTCTTTCTTGCCATTTGAATCATTGAAGTAATGTGCTTTATTTTTCAGTACTGAACAACAGCAAAAAAAAAAAAAAAAATCAACCTACCCCATAAAACCTCTTTAAACAGACATCCGTGTCATATGGTACTTTACAGTTTCTCAAGATACTGCAATCAGTGTGGTTTGGTAATGAATGATAGTGACTGAGACACACATTCTACTATGGGCTTTTTCTTGGACTTGCTTTCTTAAAGGTTTCACTTAGAGTTGAATTTTAAAATGTTGCTGATGCAACATCTGGTATTTAACATTTGTTTTAAATTTATATTAATCAAGGAAGATTCTCTTCATAGGTAAAATAAAAACCAGTATGAAAAGAAAAAATGTACATATACAAATCCAACTCATTTCATTAATGTAATTCAGCTTCAACTAAGTGCAAACAATTTTATATTAGAAAAATACTATCAGAACAAGCAGAGAAATGTGTTTTTGTTAGTTGCATTGGCATTTGGTAACTGTTTTTGATTTTTGTGGATCATCATATGAAGGGAGAGCTAAACTTGAGAAAGCAGACTCTAAAAACTATTACACACATGATTAAAAATCTAGTCCCTCCTTCTATTAAACAGCCATTAGCAAATACGAGGTGAACCTTGTAGCTTATTTTATAAAGAAAAGAAAATGTGTTAGAAGCCTATCCATGATATAACTAAGTCTCATTGCTTAAGTCCCACTCTGATGAGGATTTCTGATAAATTCTGAGGCAATCTGACAGATGTGTCATAATGTCTAATCCCTTTAAACACCCAAAGCTCTAAGTGGATGTTTTCTAAAAAGCAAATTAGAAAACATGTTCTTGTACTGAGCTTTTTCCTTCAAGGTCCTTCTCCAGTTCCTAAATCTCTTCCTTGAGCAAATTAAAGGTGGTAGGCAAGATATAAATCTAAACATTTAAATTATAATGGAAACAGGAGCTAGGTGATGTGTCACTGAAACTGGAACAATAAAAATAAAAAGAGGTGAACTCAAATGAGCTTCCCCCCCAAGTACAGCCCCAAAGCTCTACCAGTTTAATAAGACCTTGTCAGAGAACCGCTTTGGGCAGCTGTCTGCATACCAGAGGTAAAGAAGTGCTATGTGGGTGAGCCAGAGAATTGAAGGTGGAGATATTCTCATAATGAAAGAAATAAGAGCTGCCTCTGAAAGATCTTCTCAAACTTGCTGAGTTTTTGAGCTCTGAACCATGTTTCTGATTGTATGCTCAGAGTCAGGCACCGTGCCAGATTCCATGGAGGGCAGGAGGTGCTTTCACAGAGTGTGGTGACACCCTTGGAACTGCATACAGTCGTGAGGTCTGTTTCTCAGACGTTTGGACTACTGCCATGAGGAAGGAGGAGGAAATTGGGCCAGTTTGCATTCTGTTACAGACCAGCCTTTTGGATGACAGAATTCTTTCCAATCAAAATGCCATGGATTACTCCCTGCTGTGAGCTAATAGGGTGCTAATTAGCATATTTCATTTATTTACTTAACTGGGGTAGAAACCATTGGGCACGTGGCCCACTTAGAATGGTTTCCTGGGGAAGCCATGAACTGCTTTCAGCACTACCTCCACACATTCAGAAAACCGGTTCACAGAAGCACTGTACCAGGCCCTTTCCCACCCCCAATTCTCTTCTCTCCTTCACACCTCCTGCTCTTCCAAATGCACACACAGCACAGACAAGTGTTAGAGTCTCATTTAGTCTCACTTCAGTGAGACTCTGAAATGAGAAATACAATTGCATAGCCTTTTCCAATAGTTCATCTCCATGGGTGATTTTTGGCAACAGCCTGGATCAATTTTGACTTTCTGTTTCACCTATTATAATGACTCTTGGGTATCAATGGAAGCAAAGGATGCTCTTGATCTCTTAATCTCTCTTTTGGACTCACAAAAATGAATGAAAAGGCTGCACAGTCTCAATTTCTTTTCTGCATTATTAGTTGGGGAATTTTTTTTTTTAGAGGGGAGAACAACACCTGGCTGTGCTCAGAGCATACTTCTGGCTATTGCACTCAGGCAATATGTGTTGCTAGGGATTGAAACCTGACCTCTTACCCCATGTAAGGCAGGTGCCCTACCTACCACATTGATACTCTGGCTATGTACTTGCAGAATTTAAGATATCTCATGGCCATGATTTTCTTTCTCAACATCTTTTCTGGGTTTTTTTTGTTTGTTTGTTTGTTTTTGTTTTTTTTTGGTGTGTGGGGGACTGCTTTATACTGCTTTAGTTTTTTTGGAATTCTATGTTTCAATTTTCTCAATGGGCATACTTTTCATTTAATACGGCAAATTAATCATGGTGTGCTATGAAGACAGAGCAGCCAAAACTCACTAAGCAAAGAGAAATGTATCCTAATCTCAAACTAATCCCCGTGGTGTGTAGGCCCATATGCCAACTATAAAAGTCAGTGCTCAACAAAGACTTCTGTATCAGAGGACACAAAACAACCAGATCAGTGAATTAGTTTTCAATAACTTAGTAGAAATAAATGTATCAATGGTCTTCCACTATATTGACGTAATTCTTTGTTTCCCTAGGTCTCCTAAAGTTTTTATTTTTTAATTTTTTCTTGAGGGGGAAGAGTACCACTAGTCTGTCAGGAGTGAACCCTGAGCTCAGAGGCAGGAATAAGCCCTGAGCACAGATGGGGGTGGCTCCTGGATTCACTTTCTTGTTCAAACCAAAAAATCTTGGTGATCTAGACATAGACATAGGAAGTGTGTACCGTCATTTATAATACTGTTCTTGATAATTTTATGCATGCATCACTCCAATACCAAACTCATAAGCAGTGTGTTCACATCTCTCCACCATTGTTCCAAGGACTACTCCCATTCACCCCTTCTCTAACTAGGTAAGTTTGATTTTAAAAAAAAATTGGGGGCTACATCTAAACTCCTCTTCCTGTGCTCAGGAATTACTTTTGGCTGCCTCAGGCATCATATATGGTTTCAGAGATTTAACTCATACCAGCTACTTGCAAAGTGTACTATTGCTCTAGCCCCTAAACTCAATTCTGAAGACCAATTCTCCAGTTTGGTTTGGTCTGGTCATTTTTGCTTTTTTACAATGCTTATTTATATCACACATAATAAGATAGATAATTCTTTATACATGTTTCTCTTACTGAGTGACTTCACTCAGCATGATATACTCTCTAGTTCTATCCATATAGTAGCCTGATATCTTTTTTATAGCCATGTGCTATTTCATTTTGCAGATATACTACTATTTATCTAGTTCAATTTATTTATTTTAATTTATCCAATTTGGGAACATTTTGTTCCATATAATTTTTTAAATTATATTTTTCTTGATTAGATAGTTACAATTGTTAAAGTTTAACGTGAAAAAATGTTGATATGTAAAAACTGCACTATTTTATCTTTTCTTTCAACTGCATAGTTTTCAACTGTGTATGTATATAAAAAAGCTTATTGATCTATTTGCCCATACTTGGATGTTTGGGTTGTTTCTGTATATTGCATACTAAAATGCCATAATAAACATATTGCATAAAGTACCTTGAAGTCAATTGAATAAAGTGTGACTAATATTGTGAAAACTATAATTGACTATTGAAAAAAATAAAAGAGAATAAAATAAAAGAGAATGTCAGGAAATGAAAATATACTCCATTGTCATGAATAGAAAGAATCAAAGTTGTCAAATGACCATTCCACTGAAAACATTATATAGATTCACTGTAATTTCCCATTAAATTTCCAAAGATATTTTAAAGGATTTGGAACAAACTTTACTAAAAAAATTTGGGGGGGTCACACCCGGCAGCGCTCAGGGGTTTCTCCTGGCTCTAGTCTCAGAAATTGCTCCTGGCAGGCTCAGGGGACCGACCATATGGCATGCCAGGATTTGTACCACCACCCTTCTTCATGCAAGGCAAACACCTTACCTCCAAGCTATCTCTCCGGCCCCCTCTACTAAAATTTGTATGGAACCATTAAACTCCCAAAAAACCCAAATCAATTCTAAGAAAAAAGAAGACAGGAGGAATTGCATTGCCTGACTATAAAGCTAGAGTAATCAAAACTATTGCTACTGTAATAGAGACAAACTCACAGAGCAATGGATCCTAATTGAAAGTCCTCAAATAAAATTTCAAAAGAACTCAGTAAAGGAAATGGAGCAAAGAATATCTTTCGACAGATTGGACAGCCACATGTAAGAAAATAAAGCTTAATCCAAATCTCAAAATTTACTAATTAAAAGTGGATTAAAAACCCAAACACAATCATGTATGTAATCAAGGTGTTTAAATAAAATATATAAAAAAAAGCCTGTGTAGAGTACAGGCAGGGGTTGGGTGGGGAGCAGGGAGACTTGGGACATTGGTAATGGGAATGCTGCACTGGTGATGGGTGGTGTTCTTTACATGACTGAAACCCAAACAACACAATCATGTATGTAATCGAGGTGTTTAAATAAAATATATATTAAAAAATAATATAAAATAAAAATTAATTTCCTAGGTCAGAACAAAAGTTATTTAAAATGTATAAGAATATGTGATATATATGTGCTTTGCACAATCAGTAAGTTTAGACAAAAACAATTCCTACTAAAAAAAAGATCTTGACATCAGATTGAATCCATAAAATATATGGATTTTATATAAACAGGCAGAATTCTATGAATTGAACCTCAGTGCTGTCTTTAATGATATGACTCCAGAGGCAAAGACAACTAAACCAAAAATAAACAAATAGGTCTACCTCAACTTTTTTTTTTTTTTTTGCCACCTGGAGGAATATGGAGAGCAGCATGCTGAGTTATGTCAGTCAGAAGGAAAGGAACAGATACAAAATGGCGTCTCTCATTTCTGGGATATAAAGGAGCATTGGAGGAGAATGACAAATGGCCAAATATAATAAAGCCTGAGAATTGATCTGCCAAAATAAATTTCCTATGATGGAGGATGGGTAGGAATTGTGTGTGGGAAGTAGTAGGGTTATACTTTGGTAGAGGGTGTGATGTTAGAACATGGTATATGTGAAATACTATTGCATTAACACTGTTTCAAATTATGATGCCTAAAATTAAAATAAGTTTTTTTCCATGAAAAAATAAGGTTAAGCTAAAATTAAAATTTTTATCACCCTTCTAAATAGGATAAAATATTTGCACACAATACAACAGATAAGGGATAAATAATAAATATGATAAGCTACACATAAGGCTTAACAACATAAACAAAATCCAGTAATCTCATCCAAAAATTGAGAGAGATGAATCAGCATTTCCTAAAAGAAGATTGGTGGATGATTAGGAAGTATAAAAAAAAGTGCTCATTGCCACATATTATTTCACACAAGTAAGAAATGCATGTATTAAAAAGGTTGGAAATAACTAGTGTTGGTGGGATGCAGTGAAAAGAAATCCCATTCACTGTAGGTGGAAATGTCTTCTGGTTCATCCTTGATGGGAAGCAGTATGGATATTTCACATAAAACTTAAGTAGAGAACTCCCATGCAATCCATTGATAACACTTTTTGGCAACTTCCCCAGACCCCCAAACATAATAACATTAATTTAAAACTTGCATTTTTTACTTATTTACTTTTTCTCAGTCAAGTCTTTTACTTTCACTGCCTAGTCACCTGTCATGTAGACTGCTATGCAAAATATGGGGAGTATTGATCATATCTTGCAGTTGGTTGGTTAGAAATTCAGATTCTCTGACTCTGAGAATGTCAGGAAAATACAAATTTGTATATTCTAAAAAACCCTAGGTAATTTATCTTCATATTAAGATATGTTGTTCATTGAGCTCAACTACTACTGTCATCTAGTATGTTCTAACCAATCATTCATCTTCTTTTTGTTTACATTGTCCCCAAGCTTTTCTATAGAGTATACAGAAAGATTAGTGATCCTGCCACTTTTCTGGCTTGCAGTTTTCCATATTGTTACATAATATACAAAATAAAATTATACAGCAGATATCATTTTAGTCTACAGTATCAGAAAACTTTACCCTGAGATAAAACTATGTTTTTAAATACAGATTTTGTTGTTGTGTTTGGGCCACACCCGGTGGCACTCAGGGGTTACTCCTGGATCTGCGCTCAGAAATCACTCCTGACAAGCTAGGATGCTTGTCATGCTGGGTATTGATTCCAGGCTGGCCACATGCAAGGCAAATGCTCTACCCCCTATGCTATTGCTTGGAATCCTAAATACAGATTTTCTAATGGTGAAAAATTGCTTTAGTTAATTCTAGTTGAACTCAGTCACTTGTTTTTTATTCATTTAATATTAGACTCAGTTTACGCACTGTTTTTTGTTTGAGTCACACCCAATGGTGCTCAGAGCTTACTGCTTGTTCTGTACTCAGAGATTATTTCTGACAGAATTCAAGATTTCTGGTAATCAAACTCAGATTGGCCACATGCAAGGCAGGTCCCCTAGCTGCTGTGTTATTTCTCCAGCCACATAATCATACATTTTCATATTTCAAATTTTACCCTATAGCTGCATCTAAATTTCTGGAGGCTTAGATAGTTTTATAGTTTCACCTGGAAATTAAATAATTGGAAGTATGACTATATTTAGGCAGATTTTCAGGTATAGTCTTTGATCCATTGCTGTTGTTCATTAAAAAACCAGATTCAATGTTTCATACTGTGCATGATTTTATTATCTTTTTGGTGTTTCTTTGCTGTACAATGTG
The DNA here is from genome assembly GCF_024139225.1 of Suncus etruscus. Classification (NCBI taxonomy): domain Eukaryota; kingdom Metazoa; phylum Chordata; class Mammalia; order Eulipotyphla; family Soricidae; genus Suncus; species Suncus etruscus. The sequence goes on along the minus strand of NC_064851.1, from coordinate 36,537,463 downwards.
ACAAGCAGAATGTTGCTTTTCAGTCATTTACTTTCTTGCTTTGTCAGCTAATTTATAAACACGTTTTTGGAACTGCAGAAAGATTATTGTTTTTGATAGCAAAGAAAGATCAGTGGTGTACCTGTGAAGTAAACCAGGGAGATAGCAACCCCAGATAAAGAAAGGTTATTTGAAAAACGTTGAAATGGGGTTGGATCATTTGGTGCCTAAGATAGGGGAAATTAACTTGAGATCTTCAATTTTTTTGGACATGTCCATCTTTATAAAGCCCTAAAATTGCAATCTTATACACTCTTCTATTTTGTTTTTATCATAAATCATACTGTAACATTTATATAACTTTCTACTATCCTTATAAAATTTAAATTATTTTAAGAGTAGAAGCAATATGATTTCTTATTTTGGGCCTACAAAATGCTTGCTATAATGGTTGAGTAACTATTGAGTTTGTTTAACTAAAATAACAAGACATTTATTTGTAGTTTTGAACATGGGAAATAAATTATTTAATATAAATATTATGACAACTATCAATTAGCATTCTAATATTATAGCCTACTTCTCCTCCTAGGATTTCATCTTAATAACTAAGCTCTCAAAATATCAGAATGTTATTTGCAAGAATATTATAGAAAGAAGAGCCTGATTGTTTTTCATAGCACCCGACTGCTCTGGATTTAAGTGATAGAGAGAACTGATGATTTATTCAAACTCATTGTTCATGTACTAATACAATAATTTACATGCTGTTAGCTGCCAAGGCTTTAAATCATAAATATATCCAAGTCTTATATACATTCTATTCCTCTAACATTTATATACTTGAAAACTAATGATTAATCTTACAAACTAATCAGAGGCCACATAATTAAAATTAAAAATCAAGAAAAATTATTCTATAGAGAAAAACTACTGTTTAAGCTAGTGTATTGGTTATGAATATATTAACCACGCAAAAAATTAAATAGTGACTGTGTTTTCAGTATTAAGGAGCACAGTGAATAGCACTCAGAACTCTCTTCTATTATAGAAATGAGAGGGCATGCTAAGGGATAATATTGAAGATGCTGAGCTAGTATATAAATATAAATGAGCTGGGACTTCCTGATTTACTCAGAGAATGACCTGATAAATTGATAAATTTAAAAGTTGGAGTCAAACTTTTAGATCTAGCTCTCTGGTTTACCCTCTTCCCAAAGAACCACATTGTAAAGTTGATCCCAATCTATCTCTGTGAATTTTGATATTATAAACTAAATATTTTCCACCTAAGTTCATATGTCAACACCTTCATTGCTATGTTAGTAGGAGAAGGAGTCTTTGAGAGCTAATTTGGATTAGATGAAGCCATGAGGGTACAGCCTTCATAATTGGAATTGTGATCCTTATAAACAATCACAAGAGAGTTTGCTTAATCTCTGTGTTCTACTGTGTGAGGATACAAAGAGAAGTTGTTAGTCTGCAACCCAGACTTTTACAAGAACTTGATTGTCTTAGTATCCTGATATCAAACTTACAGATCTCAAAACTGTGGAAAATAAATTTCTATTGTTTATTTTTGTAGTTTTATAAATTTATTTTAGAAGTCAAAAAAATTAGCACTTTCCTACAATGCTAAACAGAATATGGTAATTTGGTAATTGGAATGAGTTTCAGAAGACAAAAACAAAAACAAAAAACAAAAAAATAAGCATACAAAAACACCAAACATTTTAGAAAAAAAGGAATTGAAAAACTGTGTATATGCGCCCCCATGCGATTTTCTTTGGTTCAATGTAAGAGCATACACAACTATGTCTCATGAAAATATTCTATTTTTTTTTAACTTTTGGGTTAAATGTGGTGATGCTCAGGGGTTACTCCTGGCTATGCACTCAATAATTGCTTGTGGTTTGGGGGACCATATGAGACTCCAGGGGATCGACCCGCTGTCCGTCCTAGGTTAGCACTTGCAAGGCAAACGTCTTACTGCTTGTGCCACCACTCTGGCCCTCATGAAAATATTCTATTCTGGCCAGTGATTAATAATTGAACTTTTAGTGAACAATGTAGTGTATAAAATATTTATTTTAAATTATGTGCAATTGAAGCTTATGATGTTATAAAGCAATATTATTTCAATAAGGAGACTTAAAACTAAAAATGATGACCCCATTCATTGGCTTATCAAAGGATTTCTTAAAACTCATTATGAAGACATGCTATTTCTGTCTGTGTAGTATGTGAGGAGACAGTTGGCCATCTGACTGTAAACTATAGTTACTGATAGAAGGTGTCCTATGGCTTGAAAGTTAGAGATTTGTGATCCATATTTATAATTTATGATCATAGGGATATGATTCATATTTGATGTCTGCCAGAATAACATGATATCTTTTAAAGATATAATTTATAAAATGTTAATTTTAATAAATAATTGAACTAGTGGTCATATGCCTTGGCATCAAAATATAGTAACATATGCACTCATTTGTATACATTACAGTATTAAATACAATAACTGGGAAATGGAAACACCTAAATGTCCAACAACAGACTTATAAATATCAAATATGTAATATATATACACAATGGGATACTATGTAGTAATAAAATATTAAAATCATGTAGATTTTGCCACTTGGATGGAATGGAGGGCATAATGTTAGTGGAAAAATTAAATAAGTAAAAACATAGAATGATATCTCTCAGCTGTGGCACATAGAAAAATGATGAAGCAGATAATATTAAGTAGTGAAAATAATTTTTGGACTGACTACAAAACTGAGACTACTAAACATTTGGAGAGAAGTAGGTGGATGGAGAAGGCGGACTAGAAGTAATCTGAGGATGTGGTGGAGGGACTTGTACACTTTGTTGTGGTGAATGTGCAGTAAATTCATATCAAAAGCATAAGAACTAACAGTATTTTAATCCTGTTATCAAAATCATGACAAAACATTAAGAAAGTAGGGGCCGAAGCGGTGAAGCAGTAGTAGGGTATTTGCCTTGCACGTTGCTGAGCTAGGACGGACAGGAGGTTCTATTCCCTGGCATCCCATATTGTCCCCCAAACCAGGAGTGATTTCTGAGCACACAGCCAGGAGTAACTTCTGAGTGTCACAGTGTCACCGGGTGTGACAGCCCCCAAACCAAGAATAAATAAATAAATAATTGTTAGATTTAGAATGGTAGAATCACATAAATAGATCAAAGCATGAAAATTAAAAAATATTTTGAGGTTGGAGAACTTTAGCAGCTATAGTTGAATATTCTAGTGTATAATATTTCATAAAATCATAAATTTGCCCTAAACAAGGTGACAGTGGTAGGCTGGTGATGACATCTCCATAGTAAATAATGGTCATCCTGTTTCATAGTATTTTATACTAGTTAAATGGAAAAGGAAAGAGTTCACAAAATTATAATTCCATTCCCTAACTACTCTGCCTCCATAGTTCCTGGACGATGCTACCTGCAATATTAATAACCTACAATATTATCAGTTAAGAGGAAATAAGAGAGGTTTAGGTGTAAAATATTCAGGATAACACAAATTATATTAAGTTCTTCAAGTCTACCTGGCTATATTAAAGAGTACAGAACTGGGTAAAGATAAATACAACTTACCTTTTTTAGAATACAGCAGTGACCTTTGAGCTGAAAAAGCAAACATAAAATTATTGAAGAAAAATGTATAAAGAAGTGGAGAGTAAATGGCTGAAATGCAAAACCCCTCAAAACCTCAAGTGACTTGATATGTTTCATTACCTTGAAGCCATTTACTACTTAACTAACATCACTGGGGTCAGAACTCCCCTCTTAAATCTTTAGATTACATTCTGGAACTTGACTGCAGAATTTTTAGACACATGTTTTAGAGTTGACCTAGAGATGGTGCATCAATAGTAGATAAAGACTTTGACTTATGGGATGCCATTTAGATATGGTATCTTGACATATCATCAGATAAACTATGTCTCGGTGATTTGGAGCTTTCAAGATGTTCAGTGAGAGCTAGGTAGTGATAAAATTAAAAGCTCACTTTGTACTTTTTATAAGATTAAATTAGATTAATATTTAGATGATGATGGTCTTCTCTTCTTTTTTAAATATCTTTAATTAAACATCTTGATTACAAACATGATTGTGGTTGGGTTTCAGTCATGTAAAGAACAGCCCCCTTTACCAGTGCAACATTCCCATCAAAGGCTATATGTCTTACAGTTATATTATATGGATGATGTCAATGTTCTCTGAGAGCTTATACTTATATAAATAAATGTGGCTTTCCAGTGGAAGTAAAACTTTCCAAGAGATTATTAGGGCACTCTCTGAAGTCTCTTTCATAAAGTGCTAATTATATTATTAAAATATATTATTTTTGTTTAATTCCTTCCTAAAGGCTCTATCTACTATTATTTACCATCTTTTAGAGTTAGGATTATATATATATAGATATATATAGATATATATAGATATATATATAGGAGAATGCATCAAAATCATAACATAAAGCTTTACTCTTGGTATAACAGTTCTTATACTTGCAATAGAATTATGTTCTAATACATCCATTCTAAGGTTAAAATATCATAACTTAAAAATATACTTAACATGCTGAACAATTCACACCTCATGGCTTAACCCAGACTACCTTAAATGTACAGAGTGTATTAGCCTACATTAGCCTACATTTGAGCAAAACTGGTCGAACAAAAGCTTATTTTTATAAGAAAGTGTTGGATAGCTCATGCAATTTGGTAAATACTTTTTTTTAAGTGAAAAGCAGATTATTTATCCAAGTTATCACCATTAAATTATCCAGTGAAAAGCATATTGTGCCCAAAGAATGTTTGAACTACTTGACTAAAATTAATTGCTGCATTGTGATGATGTTATAGCAACATCATCATCAGTTTCTCTCCTAATGCTGCTTGAGAAAAGCTTATAGAAAGCACTCAGAAGTTGACATTTAAAATTTAGCAAGCAGAGTTTTACAGAAAGGTAAGTATTTACTATATAGTTTATCTATTCACTAAATAATTTTTGATAGCAGCAAAAATTCATACAACTGCCTTTTTGATGAATCTTTTGTAATTAACTTTCGTTTCTTCTCACTTTGGTGTACCATTACTATTAGTAGCACCTATGTAGGTTATTTTGTTGTGAATTTTCTTGTTGAGTTGCCTATAGATTATTCTTTGTCTAAATTTCTTCTTCTTTCATTTTGTACAGTCCCTCTTGGAAAACTCCTCAGCCTCACTATTCTCAATCTGGTCATTTACCTAATAGAATGCAGAAACATAAAGAAAATGTAGCCATGCCTTCTAGTAACACTTTAATCAATACCATACTGCATAAAGAAAGGAGATTCTCAAATTTTCTTAATATCATTATTTTCCTTTTTGCTTAATTTAATCACATGCTGTTCTATTCATTATGAACCCTAAATATCAACAAACCAAGATAATATTCCCAATGAGAAGCTAAATCTAGTAACTCACTTAGAAATCAAATGATTAGGATTACACTAGTGGAAAATCAGTGAAGATTCTTGGTTGCTAGTCAGGTATGCTTATTCCAACACTGTATCACACTAAACAAAAGTGATGTAAACTCCTAATGTATCTGATTCAATAAAACCAATAAGATCCCCAAGCTGCTTCCGTGTTTCACCACTGGTCCTGACCTCCCTGCTGCCTCTCTCCCATCTCAGTTTCATCTGCTACAAAACAGAGTTTCTTATTCCCTCCTATCCAATGCATCCAGTGCTTCCTCCAAAGTCTTTTTCCAAGCTGCTTTGATTTTACCACCAGTCTTGACCTCCTTGCTGTCTCTCACCCCATATCAGGTTAGTCTGCCAAGAGAGGGACTCTCTGGTCCCTCCTACCAACCCTCCTCTTCCCAAACTACATGGATGCACTAATTTATATTCGATATTTCCAGGAAAATTGGACCTACCATTACTTTCTCTTAGAAAATATACAACTCAAACTCAGTTGAACATTCCAACATAGATAATTAGTTGGCAATTTTTCTATCATGCTCAGATAATATTGTATGTTTACGAAAGTAACCTCTAAAGCCATCCCAAGCTACCTCTTATACAATCAATTCAATAAATCACTTTCTTAAACACTCTAAAGCTCTAGCATTTCAACCTACTAAGTGCAAAGAATAAAGAGGAAACTATAGAAAACAACTGCAATTTGGATATGAAGAGAAATCATGGCAAATATTCAAGCCCACCTAAATGCCTGAGCCTTATAGATGAGGACCTAAAATCAGCACTTAATATTTTAGCAACAGAAATTAAGGAGTCTACCCTGAAAAATTAATCAATCTATAGATGAACAATTCAACCAACACAAAGAACTCTTTCAGAAGATGAAAGATTTCATACAAATTCAACTGAAGAAACTAGAAAATATGTTAGCAAGAATTACAGAGGTGGAGAGCCACATAAATGAACTTAAAGACAAATTACATGCCAGCATTGAAAAGATGTTAAAAAAGAAATAGAAATAAAACAATGTAAGAAAATGTAAGGTACTTAATGAAAAAAAAGCAAAAGAAATAATCTCTGAATTAGAAAAGTACCCAAAGGGGAAGAAAATGGTAAAGAGAAAGAACAAGTAGTGAGGGAGATAATAGCAGAAACCTTTCCCACTCTCTGAAGAGAGGCTGCTCTATAAATTCAAGAGGTAAAAACCATGTCAAACAAAATAGATCCTAACAGAACAATATTAAGGAATATAGTATTCCAGATAGCAGATAGAGAAAGATAGAAAGCCAGACATTTTAAAACAATAAGTAAAAAGACTTAGAGATAAAGGAAAGAATCAAACCAAATATCCCATTAAAACAATATAGGCAAAGAGTAGAACGACATATCAAACTAATGAATGAATGAAACTTTCAACCTAGAGTCCACTACACACCAAAACTCTCATTTATATGGGAGGTAGTGATAAAACATTCTTAGACGAAAAAGAACTCGCAGCATTTGCACTAACCAAACAGACACTAAATGAACTACTCAAAGATCAATTATATAAACCAATACAATATATAAACCAAATACCCAATTGTAACAGCAACAATCCTACAGAATTTAATGGCACCACAGCCCTTTCTGCCAACAGTTTCCTTAAATGTCAGTGGACTAAACTCTCCCATCAAAAGTCACAGGAGAGTGGATTGGGTCAGAAAACAAAACCCAGCCATCTTCTGCCTGCAGGAAACACTCAAAATTTTAAGAAAAATACAGGCTCAGAGTGAAAAGATGAAAAACAATTATGCAAGTTACTGGAAAACAAAAAAATAACTTGGAAAGCCATTTTTAAAATTTTATTTAAAAACCGTGATTACAAACAGGACTATAGTTGGGCTTCACCCCTTCAGTGCAACATTCCCACCACCAATTCCCTTCATCTCCCTCCTATCATACCCCCTGCCTGTATCTGAAACAGGAATTCTACTTTTCTCATTCATTAATATAGTTATGGTAGTTAAGGTAGTTAGTGTATTATTCTCCACTGCAAAACTTTAAAACCCATAGATAAATGAGACTATTCTCTCTCTGTCTCTCTCTTTCTCTGTCTCTCTGTCTCTCTCTCTTCTATTTATTTCACTCAGCATAATAGATGCCGGGTCCATCCATGTATAGGAAAATTTCATGACTTCATCTCTCCTGACAGCTGCGTAAATTCCATTGAGTATATGTACCACAGTTTCTTTAGTCATTCATCTATTGAAGGGCATCTTGGTTGTTTCCAGAGTCTGGCTATTGTAAATAGTGCTGTGATGAATATAGGTGTGAGGAAGGGATTTTTGTATTGGATTTTTGCGTTCCTAGGATTATTCCTAAGAGTGGTATAGCTGGATCATATGGGAGCTCAATTTCCAGATTTTGAGAAATCTCCGTATTGTTTACCACTAGGCGATATTCCCCCCAGCAGTGAATAAGAGTTCCTTTCCTCATTCCCACCAGCACTGATTGTTCTTATTCTTTGTGATGTGTGCCAGTCTCTGTGCAATAAAATGGTACCTCATTGTTGGTTTGATTTGCATCTTCTTGATAATTAGTGATGTGGAACATTTTTTCATGTGCCTTTTGTATTTCTTCTTTGAGAAATTGTCTGTCCATTTCTTCTCCCAATTTTTTGATGGGGTTAGATGATTTTTTCTTGTTAAGTTCTATCAGTAACTTGTATATCTTAGATATTAGCCCTTGTCTGACGGGTATTGAGTAGTTTCTCCCATTCTGTGGGTGGCTTATGTATTCTAGGCACTATTTCCTTTAAGGTGCAGAAGCTTCACAGTTTAATATAGTTTCATCTGTTTATCTCTGTTTCCACTTGTATGGAGTGTGCTGTTTCAGCCTTGAAGATACCTTTAGTCTCGATGTCATGGAATGTTTTACCTACATGTTGTTCAATATACCTTATGGTTTCAGGTCTGATATCCAGGTTTGGATTTGACCTTTGTGCATGGTGTAACTGGAGGTCTGAATTTGCTTCTTTGCAAGCGGCTGACCAGTTGCCCCGACACCACTTATTGAAGAGGCTGGGAAAGCCATATTTATAATCAGATCAAATTGCATTTAACCTGAAGAAATTACTTAGAGACAAGGATGGACACTACTTATTGATCAGGGGAAAAATAGGACAACAAATACTAACTCTGATTAACATTTATGCACCAAATGTTCATCAGGTATGAAAATCTTCTAGTAATCCAGATTGAAGAGTAGACACATAATATTTTCTTCTTGGCACTATAATGGAAGGATCAAAATGAAAAGTTTGTGAGGTTAAAAGAAATGACTGGGCTAAGATAGGCTATTAAATTTGCTGCTATTGCTGGAAAATTTAAATTACTTAAGGATTATAATTTGTACATAATGTGAAAATGGGTTAACCCATAAGTACTGAAGCAAAGGCAGCTGAAAACTTTTTAGAAACTAAATAAATTGATATGGATAAAAATTAGTTTCCAGAGCAACCATTCAATATAGATAAAACATTTCTACTCAGAAAATGAATGTTTGAAAGGATTGCCATTCATAAGGAAGTCAAATTAATCCCATGTTTTAAGGCTTTTCAGGACAGATTAACACTCTTAGTTGAAGGTAATGTTGCAGACTACTATTTAAAGCCTCCCATAATCTGGAACAGTAAAAATTTTTAGCCTTTCAAACATATCAATAAGCACCCTGTGGTAATATATTATAGGACTAATAAGTCATTGATGACCTGAATTGCTATGCCTAAGAAATGTAAATGTAATACGAGGATAATAAAATGGCCCCTCAATATTTTTTATTATTGGGAATATTCCTAGACATCCTGATTTTATTGATGATTTTTATCCAAATATCAAAGTGACATTTTACCCTCCAAATAACTCCCTTTTGATCCAGTCAATGTATTAAGGCATTATAGCAGCTCTTAAGGTTGATAACCAAATACCTTTTCCTAAGCCATTTATACAACTGAGAAAGACAGAGAAGATATTGAAACAATACAGATGTAATTCTGTAATTGATGTATTCATTTTTGCCTCAATAGCTTTGCTTTGACTTGCAATATCACAAAACGTATATATTTGATAATTAGAAGATGTTCAAAAGGTTTTAAAGAGTTTTCCAAGAATGAGGTTACTAATATTGCCACATACTCGTATGTTTATACAAGAAAAAATCAGCTAATGACATTTCTCAGAACATAATCTCATTGTATCCCCCAATGTGCAAGCAACACATTGCATTGTAGTATGATTTTGTTTTTGTGGTTTTGTGACTGATTAGGAGTTGTACTCACTGCCACTGCTCAGCATCATGAGAGAAAATTTTTCCTCATACAGATATCCTGGGAAAAGATAAAAATTTAACAGAAGAATTATAATTTCTACTCAGTATCCATTCTATAAATGAAAAATCTTATTCAAACCACTGTAAATTGAATAACTATAAACTGAACCATAGTAAATCAGAAAATATCTCTAGTTGACTTAGTATTATAGTCAAAGAAAGGTAGGGAAAACAAGAATGGGTTTTTGATCTCTGAACTGTTACACGCTAACTGCATTTTTTCATAAAATATTTTTCCTTAACAAGCTGTATTCTGTATACATAGTAAAGAAATTACAAAAAGATGACATTTCTACTTTGTTGTTTCTTGGGGATTCACAACTGGAAGATCACGGGCCATACTCACATACACACAGGGATCACTCCTGGTGGGGCTCAAGGCACCAGATGGTTGCTGAGTATTGAACCTCACTTAGCTGCAAGCATCCTATTCATTGTATTATTCTTTTACATATTTTTTTCTTTTTCTTCTTTCCTTTTCTCTTCCTTTCATGTTTTCTTTACTGTTCTCTTCCTTTCTCTTGTATCTATTTTTCTTTTCTTTTCTTTCCTCCTCCCCTTTCTCTCCTCTCCCCTTTCCTTTCCTATTTCCTCTCCTCCATTCCTCTCCTTCCACATTCCTCCTCTCCTTCCCTCATTTTCAATCTTTCCCTTCTTCTCTCCTCTCCTAACCTTTCCTCACCCTCTCCTCTTTTTTCTCCTCTTTTGTTCTCTTTTTCTCTTCTTCCAACCTTCACTTTACCCTCTTCTTCCATCTATTCCCTTACCCTCCTCTTCATTTCCCATAGTCATGCTAAAGTCTTATTACTGACTTTGTGCTCAGGGGTAATTTTCTGTAGTGCCATGGGACATATGGAGCTCTGGGTATTTGACCCGGGTCAACCATGTGAAATACAAGTACCTTACCCATTATGCTGACTTCCAAACCCTAGGTGATATTTTTGAAAATGCTCTCTTAGATAATCTTGTTCTTATCACTATATTTAACCACTAAATTTACTTAACTTATATTTATCACCTTAGCTAAATTATTTAACATACTTGAAGGGGAGATTCCCTAGAAGGGAAACTGGGGACACTCAGGGGGTTACGCAACCTACTGATGCAAATAGTCCAATACAACAACCTGGAAATCTGGTGCTATTTGAATCCATCAGTGTTGGGTCCCATTAGTGCCACACTCATGGTCTTTGAGAACATGAGCAGTATTGGAAATATAAACTTGAAACCTTGTTGATATAAAGTATATACTTCTTATCCTTTAGCTATTACATTGTCTTTTATTTAACATAGTTTACAACCATCTACAATTCTTTAAAATGAGAGGTTGGTTTGCATCATCTATAATGTCTCTCTCCCCATTCATCTTGAGTAACTTTATTTATTTAAATAATTTTACTATGTATTTTGATTGATAGTTGTTTATTAGACAGAGAATTAAGAGACAAAGATTTACAATGACCATCTTTACTTTGTGCTACTTTATAGTTACACTCCTGATGTGTTCTCTGAGATTTTAATTATAGTTCTTGCAACAAATGTGCAATATTTACTCTTGAGTTGACATTATTGTAAATGAAGATTTTAATATGTATAAGTTTGCATGTTAGTTTATTCTCATATATATTAAGGAAGAATGTACATAGCTCACAGAACTAGTGAGATAGACATTGAATCTAGTGGCACTTTTAGGAACAGTCTCATGCATCTTGGTATTAAATAAAAAAAAAAGTCTTCCAAAGCTAATGAGGTAAAGTTGACTTTGATGGTGGAAGATTTCAGTTTATTTAAATGAATAGATTTATGAAAAAAAAAACAGTGTCCAGTAGTAGTAAAGCTACAGTAGTAGTACTTTGATTTGGTGCACATTTTTGTCAACAAAAGTAATGTTATTTGAGAATTTTACCAAAATATTAATTATAATCATTTTCTTATTTATATTTTAGATTATACACATAAATTCCATTGGGAAAGATTATTATTATGATGAAGATAACTATTACACAATGCAAAGAATAGCCACGATTCATTATGGTACTTTATTACAGGGCCCTAGCTAAGTGATTTACATATCTTCCCTCATTTGATATGAACTACATTTTTATGTAATGGGTACTATTATCTTCCTGAAAATGAGAAAATTGAGACACAAAATGGTAAATGTATTTGCTCAAGAACACATAGTAAATATTGGTAGACATGGAAATCAACCTATATAATACTTTAAATATATTTACCAGGATGTATATATTATTTAATTTTGCCACCAGTTATACAAAAAATAGTGATAATTTTAATGTATTTAATATTTTAGGCATGTTTTTTCTTAAGTCATTTGAGTTTTTAGCAACCCTTAGCAGTAGGTACTATGTTATAGATATGGAAACAAAAATCACAAGCTAATTTCAGAAATTCTACTCTCAGATTTTATTATATAGCAATAAGAATATTTGAAAAAATTATAAGGGAAGAGATTAGGATAAATACAAAACAACAGATGTTTCAATAACATATAGATTTGAAATTAAAATGGTCAAAAATATTTCCCATAATTCTAATGAACTCAGTGGCCTTAGGCTCACCAATTATATGGTACTGAATAGCCAAATAAATCTGGTCAAAATACAATTTTTTTTGACAAGAGACCACATGAGCTCCAATGATAAAAAAAAAGACTAAGTAACAGTTTAGAAAATCTTAAAGAAATAAAAAGTAAATATAAAAATAAAAACAGGAGGCATTTCTTCAAAAGGATAAATAAAATTAACACTTAACTGGAAAACAAAGGGAAAAGTGAGAGAAAGCTCTAAATAAACTTTAAAAATTAAAGGAGAAAGTTTTAACAAATAGAAATATAAAAGATTAAAAGAGAATTTCTAGGGACTGGAGTACTAGTTCAATGGATAGGGCATTTGCCTTGCATGTGGCCAACCCAGGACTGACCTGGATTTGATTTCTGGCTTCCTATATGATTCCCAGGCTTTCCAGAGTGATTTCTAAGTGCAGTGCCAGGAATAACCCCTGAAAGCCACCTGGTGTGGCTCAAAAACAGACAAACCAAAAACAACAACAAACAAGTTTTTCTATTAATAATTTTTTGCCACTAAGTTGAAGAACCAAGAAGATAAGAATAGATTTTTTTTATAATCGTTCAATTTACTAATTCTGAATCAGGAAAAAGTAGACTTTAATAAAACAATTATAAACAATAAAATTAAGCAATAATCAAAAGTCTCCCCTGGAACAAAATATTCTGTACTGGGTGATTATACTAATGAGTTCTATTAGATGACCTATAATCTATTTCTTAGTCTCTTCCTAAAATTGTTAAAAAGAAAATTCTACCTAAAACTTTTTGAGAACTTTACATTTATACCAAAATGCAACAAACATGTGGACAATATCAAAATAAAATTTTTGTTTAGATATTTGACCATTTAGAATTAATTTAGAATTAATTGTTGTATACTGAGTAAAATATGGGTTAGTGTTTATTACTATTTTTTAACATAACTAGTAGTGCCGTGGACCACTCAGGGCTGGACAGGAGTGGCTGGACATAGAAACATCAGTGGGGTCCTCTAGGAGAGTGGACACCAGAGTTGGCGAATTGTGACTAGATCACACACCAGGAGAGGAGTTTGGATCTAGTCTTTTTATTGATTCAAAAAGCAAAAAAGCAGGGTTTTTTTTGTTGTTTGTTTGTTTGTTTTGTTTTTTTTGTTTTTTTGCTTTGGTTTTGGTTTTTGGGCCACACCCAGTGAGGCTCAAGGATTACTCCTGGCTCAGAAATTGCTCCTGGTTTAGGGACCATATGGGATGCTGGGGATCAAACCCAGGTCTGTCCTGAATCAACTATGTGGAAGGCAAAAGCCCTACCACTGTGCTATTGCTCAGCTCCCAAAAGCCCTACCACTGTGCTATTGCTCAGTTCCCAAAAGGAAGCTTTTTTTTATATTTACTTTAGCAAATCATTCTGAGTTACCAAGGAAGAAGAGGGTAATCAATAGCTTTCATAGCAGGAAAACATGTGGCTTCTGTGAGGTATAGATAATTATCAAAGCATTCTATAGAATTCATTGGCATCGTCTTTAATACAATGATTACAATTCTTATTGATCTTTACCAGAGACATCACTTATTTATGCCTAGGATATAACAATACCCTAATTTCCCAAAGTCTCCCAAGTCTGCTGAATCAGCTTTGTGGCTTGAATGCCTGGTTCTTCTTTTCTGGGGGTCTTTTGTGTTGCTGTCTACAGCATGCCTAAATTGGGTTTTGTTTTGATGCAAAGATCACCTTTAAAACCAAGTGGCTATGACTCAGGACCGGATTTTCTGTTTCCAGGAAGGCCTAGAATAATTGAATCTCAGCAAATATACTTGGTACTAGAAAAGAGTTTTTATTTACAGAAGTCTTGGTGGTCTTTAGAGAGACTTAGCAAGATGTCCTTAGGATGCTAGTAAAACTATGTCTCAAATGAGAAGGACAAATTTATGCCATGACCTCTATCAATATCCCCTTTACCGTAAGCATTTCATGGCAATCATGGGTACTGGCAAGCAAAGGCTTTTTTGAGCCTAATGCCCTCCCTTAGCCATGAACTCTAGGCTAGGGTTCCTTATACAGAGGTCACAACATAGTAGTTTGACCACCATTTATTAAAAAGATGTCTCTTCTTATTAACATGGTTCCATGGTTAAAAAGAAAATCTATTGACCCTCTCATACTTCTGGAAGGCCTGGTAGCCAAACTACACTCCTCAAATGAATTTGCCATATCAGTATTTGACCAGTTTCATAGATTCACTTTATTCTCAAAAGATACATATATCAAATCATGAAAAATCATGGGCACACTGGCCATGTAGCTGGAAACAACATTTTCTGGAAAAGAGGGCTTATCAGGTCTCTGCCCTCCACCCACACTGCTGCTTAGTCAATGGCCCAACTTTACTACATAACCACTGATCTCTGCATATATATATATATATATATATATATATATATATATATATATATATATATATATATATATATATATATATATATATATATACTGACCAAAGCTCCAGATATGCTTGTATTTGGGCTGACATCACCATTAGGTAATGTAGCGAGTGTGGGCATCCTCTCTCACCTTCTCAGATTTCTGGAAGCTTAAATATCTGCCAAAGAGCTTGGAATTCCTGGAAAAATACCAATTTTTTTTTTTTAAATTCTGTCATTCCTGTAGGAACACACCAACTTAAACAATGTGAATTCAAAGGCATCTGATGTTCTGGAAAAAACCCCCACAGAAAATCAACTAGTAACAAATCACTTAGCAAACCTTCTGACAGTGACTTAATACTTCATTATAAGTTACATTAATTTACACAAATTTTCTTATTGTTGTGCTTTTTAAAAAATAATTTTATTATGATTTACCTGTAAATAAGTGATATGATATATATTATTTTGTGCATACAAAGAGGGCAGACTTTAAAACGAGTGGGATCCACAAACAATGGTGATGGAATTTTACATTGGGTCTGAAGAAGCAGGGTAGAGGTGAAAGATTAATAAACGAAACTAGTCAGAAGACTCATGGGATCAGTGGCTTCTCTCTCATGGTGTTGTCTTTGAGCACCCAGACAAAACTGACTTTTCTGTATTATCCCGGAATAAAATCCAACAGAGCAGGGCAGGGCAGAGTGATCCAGATGGGCTTTTACATATCAAAGGAGAGATTTAACAGAGAGTGGAAGATAGGGGAATGCCTTTGTTTTGGATTAATATTTGGATGTCATCTTACAATTCCATCCTTCCTGTTTAAATCAAATTAAAAAAAAGAAAAGTTATAGAGTTTTATTCTACTGTTTTCACCAGAGGTGGGCACCCCAAATCAGAGCTTATAAGAGTAGAAAAAAAGGAAGAAAAAGAAAGAAAGAAAGAAGAAAGAAAGAAAGAAGAAAGAAAGAAAAAAGAAAGAAAGAAAGAAGAAAAAGTTTTTATAAAAGCTTATAAAAGTTATTTTGCATTAGGCACAGTAAAACTTGGCTATAAAAGTATCAAAGGTCAGATTGTGTATACACACCCTAAAAAATCAGCTTTTTCAAATCTTTGCATTACACATATTACAAAATTTCTTCATAAACTTCTCTGAACATAAACATTAGAACCTTTCTGCAGTTACACTTAATTTGAAAGTTCTTAAACTTTCTTACAATGAGCACTGTATAGTCTAGAACATCAGATTTTCTTTTCCATAAACTTCCTTAAACAAAATCATAAGAACATTTCTGCATATATATGCATATATATATACAGTTTGAAAAGTTCATTAAAGCATTCTTATAATGAACATTGTAATAAAAGTCTATAATATCCAAGTTCCTTTTCCATCGACTATGGACAAATATATTAATACTTATTTTAGACATAATTTGAGAGTAAATTGCTATATAATATATACAATAAAACATCAGAGAATTCAGAAACATTCACTATAATAGCTGAGAACCATTAAAAATCTAACAACATTATGTATTTCCCTGGAACTGTGCAAACTAATATTAAACCACTAAAGTTGGACACAAAATTTTCTGTTTGCAATGGGGCATAAAACAAAACAGTAGCTATAAAATCTAAACAGATAGAACACACATTTTAACCAGAAATAGTGACTGATGCAAGTAGAACTGAGAGATTAACTGAGAAGAAAGTTGCAGGAGGTTCTGAAAGCTGTTTCTCCTTAGTTGGTTGTCAGCCCAGCTTGAATTCTCCCTCTTCTCTTTCTTCACATTGTGTAGAGGATGTGGAGGTCGTCTGGCATGGAAAGGCTTTCAGTTCCTGGGACGAAATTTGGGTGGGGGATCCACTCATTTCACTGCTATTGGTTCCCCTTAAAGGGGCCTTTTTATTTGGCTTCTACTCAATCATTGATCTTGATAAACTGCCACAGGTTGCTCCGATGAAGGGCACTGCAATCTCAGTTCAGTTCAATGAGGTTGTGATGGTGATTATGCACCAGTGGGTTAAATAACTTACCATTATTATGTCTTCTCATGTCCCAGGTCCCTGTTCAGGTTCCAGTTGTAAAATAAAACTCATGAGTTGTGAGATCAACCACACCATATCTCCAGCCTCAGGAAATGTGTTTCAAGAATCAGGGTAGCAGTAAAAGATTAATAAACCAAGCTAGTCAGGAAAGTCATGGAATCAGTGTCTTCTCCCTCATGGTATTATTTCTGAGCATCCAGCCAAAACTGACTTTTCTTTATTATCCCAGAACAAAATCCACTAGAGTGGGTCAGGGCAGAGTGATCCAAGTGGGATTATATATATTAAAGGAGACATTTAACAGAAAGAGGAAGATGGGGGAACACCTTTATTTTGGATTGATAACTTGGTGTTATACATCTTCCACATAATATTTTAAAGTAATTAAAAAAAACTATTGATCTTATTTGTGAAAATTTATTCTTGAATAACTCTTCCACTGATTATATATTCTATAATAGTACCATACTGTCTTAATTATTAAGGCTTACAGTAAGTCTAATGATAAGGCATGGGAGTCACCCAACTTACTATTTTTAAAACTTTTACAGATTTCTAGATTTGTTATAGTTTGTATAAGGATATTTATATAATGAAAATTAGTTTGTCAATCACTTAAAATACCTATTTGAACTTTTGTGGTATTTAACTGAGATATATGTAATTTTGAGAAATGGGTATAGAAATACTATTGTGAGCTGAATTCCACACATCTCCATCTATTTATGTTTTTATTAATGGCTCTAGACTCACTTGTAATGTTTGTTATAAAACTCTTTCAAAACTACATTAAATCCACATCTAGATAATTTATATGTTAGGTACTATGGTGGACTATATTTTTAATACTTATACTTCAATTATTCATTGCTAGAATATAAGATATAAATGATGATTAACCTTACTAACATCTTACTGTATTTTTTGTAAATTCTTTAGAGATTTTTTTTTGTTTGTTTGTTTTTTGCGGGCCACACCGATTTGATGCTCAGGGATTACTCCTGGCTAAGCGCTCAGAAATTGCCCCTGGCTTTGGGGGACTATATGGGGCATCGGGGATCGAACCGTGGTCCTTCCTTGGCTAGCGCTTGCAAGGTGAACACCTTACCTCTAGCACCACCTCACCGGCCCCTCTTTAGAGTTTCCTATGCCTACAAATATATTATGTATGAATAATTTAATCTATTTTATAATTGCTCTCAGCCATACAGTAATAATGGTTAAGCCATTACTTGCTTGTTAAGCCATTACTTGCTTATGAAATGTACAGACAGAAATGGTTGGCCATATTGTTGTCTCAGTTGTGTCATATGCAATTTTGTTTAGTTTCAGTATTAAAATGTTATAAAATAATTATTCTATGATTCAATGCTAAAAATAAAAGAATGTTAATGTTTAGAAAGACAAGAAAAGATAGTCAAATATCATACTGAAGCAAATGTTAATGAGTATTGTTCATAATTTAAATTTTTATACAAAGTAACTTACTTAGTTCATTAATATTTTGCTTTTATATTATGCATAATATTATGTAATGTTATATTATAGTACTATTGTCTAATAGTAATATTTGTCTAAATTATAGTTAAAATAAAAAATGTTAAGTACTGACAAAGCATTCTGTCTTAATTTAATAGGAAGCATTTTCTTTTTTTTTAATTTTCTTGCAGTAAACAATGACTCTAATTTGATGAAATGTGAGTAGGTAGTTCATTTAACTATTAAATAAAACCTAGAAAGTTGCCAACTATTATCAGAAATTTTTATAGATAAGTAAATGAGGATGAGAGATATATATGTAAAGTTCCACAATTAGCTAATAGTTTGGTCCTAAGATTAGAATGAATGCCTGAGTCTTAAGTCTATGCTCTTCACCATAACATTATTCTGCCTTGGTATCTGAGCAGGGGAGAAGAATAGTTTCTCTTTGAGAGTCTCATCAACCAAATGCATACTTTTCAGATACCATTGACCTTGCTCTTCTCCAACTTAAAGCTCTTCATTAGCTTACTGCCATCTATGGGTCAGTCTTACATCAGATAACCTTAGCTTCCCTCTTTGTTTTAATTGTAGTATAACAGCATCACTTACCAAGTTGTTCATAATAAATTCGGCAGCTCTAAGCATCTGTTTGTTTTGGGGTCAGCATATGATAAGGGACTACTCTCAACTCACTTCATTTTAGTTTGCCAGTCTGAAGGTTCAATGCTCCATCTGGAAATGTGATGCTACTTAAGTCTGGTAGTATTCAGCTCACCCAGGCCACACCTTGAGACTCAGGGATCATGTGATGATGAGAGTTGAACCTGGAGACACCTCATGCAAGGTATGTGCTCCAATCCTTTGAACTATCTCTCTGGTCCTTCAGGACAGCTCCTGTTCTTGTCTAATAATTAATTGATTATTTTTCACCTTTAAAAACCTTTAGCTAAGTTTTTGCTTATTTGAAGTCATTAATATTGACAGCTTAGTCAAAATAGGGTTGACATAGTAGGTCTAATAATTATTTTTTAAAGGAATACTTCTAAAGTTGATTTTTGGCTATTTTATGTCTAGAAACTTGGGTTTGGGGAGGTTTCCAACCATTCCTTAGACTGATAATTATGATTAAACTGCTTATATAAATAGTATGGCTTGTACTTAACACTGATTGCCATTCAGATAATATAAAAGTTTGTTATGTTCTAAGCAATGCAAGCCTACATAATTATTCCCCAGGAAAATCCATGAATTCTGGGATTCTAACAAGCTTTTCTGGCTGGCAACAATTTACACATATCATCACAAGTAATTGCTGAGAGAATTACAAATGTCCTCTGGACTCAATTGGGAAAAAACTCTTGGAAGCTTAGTTGTAGTTTCCCTGGACCCTCTTCTATTTCCCTTGCCAATTTGATTTTATATCTTTTTATTGTACTAGATCATAGTTGTGACTATGTGCTAAATATGTAAATTATCCTAGAGAATAATAAAACTTAAAAGTAGTCTTGGGGACCACATGTGTACTCCTTCTGCTTCAAATTCCTTCCTGACTCTTTAACTGAATAGTCTACTCTAATAAGATGCTTCTGAGTTTGTTCTTTACTAACCTGAATTCTTAGAAATTCTATAATATGGAGTTGTCTCTGATATATTTTCCTATTATATTTACCACATCATTTTATAAAGATTAGTCTTGTAGTCCATTAGACTGAGTTTCTTTTGTGCATATGGGGGCATCTACTGATGCTCAGAGGTTACTCTCTGGCTCTGTTCTCAGGAATTATCCCCTGGAGGTACTTGGGTGATCCATGGAATGCTGGGGATCAAACTCAGGCTGGCCTTAAGCAAGGCAAGAACTCTACTTGCTATTCTATCTCTATCTCTATTCTATTTCTTTAAAGTAAGAAACTATGTCATCTTTAATTTACCTGTACAGCTTTCAAATGCTGGTGGCAATTATTATTCAGTAAAAGCAAACATCATGCCTAATTTGAAATAGTTTTTTGTTTCTTGCAGTGCCTAGAATTAAAATAGCTGGGACAGAAATTTGGAATTTGGTTTGAGACAAAAATTTGTAGTTTGCTTTGATAATTAAAACATTTAAACATACCTTTACACACAAATAACAATTGTTAATGCTTCTCCTATTCAATAAACATGTAGACAATGTGTTACATGTTAAGTTAGTGGCTTGGGTCTTCTTTACATGTTAAGTTAGTGGCATGGGTCTTTCTTTTTAAAGGTGAAGATTAAAAAGGGGAAACAACATTAAATATAGACCTCAGCCTTGTCATTTTATAAAATATGTTAAGAATGCCTGCTCTTCTGAATCTAGTTATTATATAAAATAAAATTACTTAGAGTAATGATTTGAAATAAGATGCTAGGCAAATCTAAGGATTTATTGAGAACTTGTTTTTAATAAATCTTAAAGAGAATATCTATAGCTTATTTTGTGGAATATTTATTGATTGAAAGCCTATATTTGTTCTGTATTATAAATTTCTTATACATTCATAAAGATGGTATTTAAACTTATTTTTTTAATTCATTGTTTGCTCAATGCCATACTTTTACTCCAAGAATTATATAATGAGCTTGGTATTACTAAAACTGATTTTCTAATAAACCCAGCCTAAGTTTTAATAGATACACATTTTCACTTCTTAGATGTTGTCTCAATGATTTATTCTGCAACTAAATGAATATATTATATATTTTTGTTGCTCTTATCTTAAAAAAGAAATTCTATCTTGCAATAGGATAATTGAAGTTCAAATTAGCAGAAACCATAATTTTAGAAAATTGTGGCATATTATATAGCAAGTGATAAAAGCTGAACACTTGGGATAGAGAAGTTAAGTAAATATCATGATTATATCTTGTTTATTTATTTATCATCATTTTATCAATTATCAATTTATTTTTATCAATGTGGATAAATGATGGTAACGACTATGGACTTGGTAAATACTGTCATCATTTGGCTTTGAGGACTTAACATGATTTTGGTTTGCTCAAAACACCCTTATTTTATAATATGTTTGAGTTATAAACAAGCCTTGTACTATTAAGGAGAAAAATAGTATGTGGTACCTTGTTTTGGAACACTTCTGTCTGAAAGATCATAAAAGGCCCAGATGAAGGAACAGAATCCAAGGCAAAGACCCAGAGTAGTGGAACCTGCTTCATGGCAACAGTAAAGGTAGTGGTGCATACTCTTCTTAGTCAAGGAATGTCAGCACAGGAAATAAACCACCACACTGCAGCTATAATAATGGGGAAATAATGAAAACCTCCATTTTGCTTAGAGAATTAAGATAGTAGTTCCAATGACCCGAAAAATACCATCTATTTAGCTTCTCAGATATGGACTTCAGAAAAGAAATATGGAGGATGTTTAAAGAATTTAAAGAAAGTATGGAATGAACTTAACATGCCACAAATAAAAATAAAAGGATATTCGAGTAAAATGAGAAAATATCAAACTGAGATAATAGAACTGAAATACTTTTAAGTGAAGTAAAAATCTCTAATCAATAGAGTCAGAACCACCAAGACAGAATTAGTGAGCTGGATCTCCTCAATACAACAGAAGAAGTTGGAAAAGGGCCTCAAAACAAATGATCAGACAATGGTAAAAAATCCTCAAAAATGTGAACAAATAAAAACAGAAGTCTTCGATAAACTCAATAGAAACAGCATAAAAATCATTGGAATCCCAGAGACACAGGGAAAAAAAAAACCCTTGAAGTATCAATAATCAAGGACATCATTGCAGAGAATTTCCCAGAGCTAAATTGCAGGCAAACAAATCCTATATGTATGAAGAATAGCAGCCAAAAGAGATCCAAAGAAAAGCACCACAAAATATATCTAGTCACAATGACTAATCTCACAAATAAGAATGGAATACTGAAAGCACCAAGATCAAAAAGAAAATTTACATTCAAAGAAGCACCTCTAAAACTTACTGCTGATTTGTAATAAGAAACCCTCAAGAACTAAGGCAGTGGTGGGACTTCATGACAAAACTCAATAAAATTAATGCATCACTGAGAGTATTACACCCAGCTGTACTTACATTCATGTTCGAAGAAGGGATACATAGCTTCATGAATAAATAATAGCTTAGAAACTTTACAGACTTAAAACCAGTTTTAAAGGATGAACTAAAAGATCAATTTTAAAAAAGACAAACCACAAGATACACCATATTTCTACTAAAAGATAACACTAAATCTCATTACAATCATCTTTCTCAACATTAACACATTAGTAAAGAGACACAGAGTGGCAAACAAATAAAATAGATGAATCCAACGTTTTGATGCCTGTAATAAACACATCTGAAAGTCAGAACAAACATAGACTCAAACTTAAAGGTTGGAAGACAATCATTTAAGCAAACAACTCCCTTAAAAAGGCTGGAATGGCCATATTAATATCAGATGACACAGACTTAAGACTTTAAAAAGTTACGAGGGACAGAGATGGACAGTTATTAATAATCAAGGGATATATTTAACAGAAAAAATCACACCCCTGAATGCACCCAAAGAAGGACCATAAATTTTTTTTAAGTAATTGTGATAAATGTAAAGAAATAACAACACAATGATAGTGGGGGACTTTAATACGACCTTGTCATTACTTGATAAGTCAGCCAGGCTAAAACCTAAAATGAATATACTAGCTCTGAAAACAAGGGGAAGAAATTGGTCTAGTTAGATAGATAGGGCTGGTCCATCCCCAGAAAACACATACCCTGGATACATATTCTTCTTCAATGCACTTGGGCCATTCTCCAAAATTGATCACATGCTAGTTAACAAAACATACCTAAATAAAATAAAGAGGATAAAAATTGAATGACCCACCTTCTCATATAATAATGCACTGAATATAGAAGGAGTAATAAGCAGACACAGCAGAAAGATTTTAGCACCTGAAAATTAAATAGCACATTACTGATCAACAAGTGGGTAAGAGATGAAACCAAGAGAAATCAAAAGATTCATGGAAACAAATGCAAATAAAGACACAAATCATCAGAATTTGTGAGACAAAGCTACAGTGGTACTGAGAGGAAAAGTTATACCTTTGAAAGCATTCATCAGGAAGGAAGCAGGGGTCTATCTAAATAACTCAATGGCACAGCATATAAAATTTGAAAATAATCAACAAAATTAACAAAAAATATAAAGACAGAAGAATATACTAAAGCTTAAAGCAGAAATCAATAAATGGGAAATCCAAAAAATAATCCAAAAGCTAAAAGAAAACAAAAGTTGATTCTTTGAAAAAATAAACAAGATTAATAAATAACTAGCAACTATCACAAAGAAAGAGAGAAACTTAATAAACCCAATTAGAAATGAAATGGGGGAAGATTACTACAGATACTTCAGAAATTCAAAGGGTAATCAGAGACTACTTTGAGAGACTCTATTTCACAAAATGAAATAACCTGGAAAAAATGGATAAATTCTTGGACTCATAATCTCCCAAGGTAGAACTAAGATGATCTAGGACAGTGGTCGGCAACCTTTTTTTTTTTTTTTTTTTTTAACTGAGCCAAAATTTTGCCAAAACCATGATTGAAATTTATTTTGAGAGCCACATATTTTTTTTTTTGGTTTTTAGGTCACACCCGGCAATGCTCAGGGGTTATTCCTGGCTCTATGTTCAGAAATCGCCCCCGGCAGGCTCGGGGGATCATATGAGATGCTGGTGTTCGAAACAGCGACCTTCTGCATGCAAGGCTTGCCTTACCGCTGTGCTATCTCTCCGGCCCCTTGAGATGTATCATTTTTTAAAATTAAGCTGCATATATATATGCAGCTTATATATAATATATTATATATAATATATATATTTTTTCATTTGTGTGGAGTGGTATTACTGAATTGATTGTGTATTTTTAACGTATTGAGAATACCCCATACTGATTTCAGTAGAAGATGGACTCCTTTTTTTTTTTTTTTTTTTTTACTAACAATGTATTAGGACTTCTTTTTTTTTTAATCCTTCACCAGTGCAACATTCCTATGATCAATATCCCAAGTGTCTTTCCTCCCCACCCCACATCAGCCTGTACTTTAAACAGGCTTTCTACTTCCCACATTCAGTCACATTTTGTTATGATAGTTCTCAGTGTAATTATTTCTGTGACTGCACAAAATGATCCCTGTGGTGAGCTTCATGTCAGGAGCTGGACCCTCCAATCTTCCTCTATTTTTGTCTCTGAGAATCATTACACAAATGTTTTTCATTTTTCTCAAAACCCATAAATGAGGGAGACCATTCTGTGTTTATCTCTCTCCCTCTGACTCATTATTCACTCAGCATAATAGATTCCATATACATCCATGTATAGGAAAATTTCACGGCTTCATCTCTTCTGATGGCTGCATAATATTCTACTGTGTATATGTACCATAGTTTCTTTAACCATTCATCTATTGAGGGACATCTAGACTGTTTCCAGAATCTGGCTATTGTAAACAACGCTGCAATGAAAATAAGTGTGAAAAAGGGATTTTTCTATTATTTTTGTGTGTTCCTAGGATATATCCCTAGGAGTGGTATAGCTGGATCATATGGGAGCTCAACTTCCAGGCTTTGGAGAAATCTCCATATCGCTTTCCACAAAGGTTGGACCAGACAGCATTCCCACCAGCAGTGGATAAGAGTTCCTTTCTCTCCACATCCCTGCCAGCACTGCTTGTTCTCATTCTTTCTGATGTGTGCCAGTCTCTGTGGCGTGAGATGGTACCTCATAGTTGTTTCGATTTACATCTCCCTGATGATTAGTGATGTGGAGCAATTTTTCATATGCCTTTTAGACATTTGAATTTCTTTTTTTTTTCAAAGTGTCTGTTCATTTCTTCTCCCCATTTTTTGATGGAGTTAGATATTTTGGATATTAACCCCTTATCTGATGGGTTTTGGGTGAATAGTTTCTCCCACTCAGTGGGGGCTCTTGTATTCTGGGCACTATTTCCTTTGAGGTGCAGAAGCTTCTCAGCTTAATATAGTCCCATTTATTTATTTCTGCTTTCACCTGTTTTGAGAGTACGGTTTCCTCTTTAAAGATACCTTTAGTCTCAATGTCATGGAGTGTTTGACCTACATGTTGTTCTATATAATTTATGGTTTCAGGTCTGATATCTAGGTCTTTAATCCATTTTGATTTTTATCTTTGTACATGATGTTAACTGGAGGTCTAAATTCGCTTTTTTACAAGTGGCTAGCCAGTTGTGCCAACATCACTTATTGAAGAGGTCTTCAATAAGTGATACAGCCAAAAAAGAAAATTACAGACCAATATCCTTAATGAATACAGATGCAAAGATTCTCAATAAAATTCCTGCAAATATAATTCAATGCCTTATCAAGAAGACCATTCACTATGATCAAGTCGGTTTCATCCCAG
Organism: Suncus etruscus; assembly: GCF_024139225.1. NCBI lineage: Eukaryota > Metazoa > Chordata > Mammalia > Eulipotyphla > Soricidae > Suncus > Suncus etruscus. The sequence continues at coordinate 36,511,643 of NC_064851.1, read as the reverse complement.
GAATGCAAGGATGTTTAACTTTCATGAATCCATCAACATAATACACAATATAAACAAGAAGAAAAATAAAAATCACATGATCATATCAATAGACACAGAGAAAGCATTCAATAAGGTTCAACACCCATTCTTGATAAAACCTCTCAGCAAGATGGGAATGAAAGGAACCTTTCTCAATCTAGTCAAGGCCATTTATCACAAGCCAGTGGCAAATATTATCCTCAATGGAAAGAAACAGAAACCTTCCCTCTAAACTCCAGCACAAGACAAGGTTGCCCCCTCTCACCACTCATATTTAACATAGTACTGGAAGTACTTGCTATAGTGATTAGGCAAGAAAAAGATATCAAGGGAGTCCAGATAGGAAAGGAAGAAGTCAAGCTGTCACTGTTCACAGATGACATGATATTATACTTAGAAAACCCTAAAGATTCTATCAAAAAACTTTTAGAAACAATAGATGCATATAGCAACGTAGCAGGCTATAAAATTAACACACATAAATCAATGGTCTTTTTATACACCAATAATGATAGGGAAGAAATGAATATCAAGAAAACAACCCCATTCACATTAATCTCACATAAATTCAAATACCTTGGAGTCTACTTGATTAAAGATGTGACAGACCTATACAAAGAAAACTATAAAACCCTGCTACAAGAAATAAGAGAAGATACATGGAAATGGAAATCCATACCCTGCTCTTGGATCAGCAGTATTAATATCATTAAAATGACAATACTCTCCAAAGCTTTGTACAGATTTAATGTGATCCCTCCAAAGATACCCATGACATTTTTCAAAGAAGTGGATCAAACACTTCTGAAATTCATTTGGAACAATAAACAACCACGAATAGCTAAAGCAATACTTGGGTAAAGGAATATGAGAGGTATTACCCTAACTTTAAACTGTATTACAAAGCAATAGTTATTAAAACAGCATGGTATTGGAATAAAGACAGACCCTCAGATCAGGCTGGAGTACTCAGAGAATGTTTCCCAGATATACTGTCACCCAATTTTTGATAAAGGTGCAAAAAATCCTAAGTGGAACAGAGCTGTATGATTTAAGTCACAAGACTCGTCAACTGCTATTGATAAAGCTGAAACCATTTTAAGATCATCAACTTGTTAGTTGGTTGGTTATATTGTAAATTATTTTGGATGTTCTATCCTTCACTGTTTTAGCAGACAATGGCAACTCTAATATTTTTAGAATTTCTTCTTTGTTCTTAAAATCCCTGAATAACTCTTCTGATGCACTTATAAAACATTGTTTTATGTATTCACCATCTGTATATGGTTTGCCTCTCTTAGCAATCTCTTGATGAACCACAAAACTTGCAAAATTAACATAGTTGGAAGATTGCACCCAGTGATTAAACACAGAACTTGATTTTTCTTGACTCTTCAGAAGTTCCTCAACTTCTTTCTTTCTTGAATCACCAACAGGATATTTATTACTAAAGGACAAGTGTTTTGTTGTAAAGTGTCTCTCCAAATTGGATTTTTTGTTATGCACCAATTTTTCTTTACAAATAAGACAGGTTGGAAAGCCACTTATGTTCTGAAATGCGAAAGAGTCAGTCCATTCCACTTTAAATTCACAGTTTTCATTTTCCATTTTTCGTTGTTTTTTTTTTCTTTGTAGCCATGTCAAACAAGGCACCTATAAAAAATGTTTCATTTTAAAATAAAGCCATCAATACCAAACCAGCATCCTTAATCACATAAAAGAAATATTGGATGACACACTGTTATGGAGACCTTTGTGGATGACGCACTGTTATTTATCTGTGGAAGATGCACTGTTATTTATTGGTGGATGATGCACTGTTATTTGTGGATGATGCACTGTTATGGGGGGATCTGTGGATGACGCATATATGGTATCTTATGTGTGTGTAAGTAGTATTATAAAATTTGTGGGGCTCATCATGGATATTTTAAGCAGGGTTCACTCAAATAGTCCTCACTGCTACTGTTATATATTTACCTCAGAACCTGGCCACTAACTTATTTAGCTGGCTCCTAGATTTAAAAAATTGCGTGAAGCTCTGGCTCACAGGGCCCCAATACAAATAGTGTCCTACAGGGGAGGGGATGGGGCGGGGTCCAGGCTGGACAGTAACGCACCAGGCACTATGATGCAGCCATTGAACCACACACGACTCTCTCCTCTGTTGATCCTCAGTTTGTAGTGCAGAGAGGATGCTGCCTCAACGCCATGGCACCAGACAGAAAGTCACGTCCCACCCATACTACAAGACCTGACTGCAGCTGTGTGGCGCCACACAGAAAGTCATGCCCCCCACCACATGATCCGACTGGAGCTGTGTGGAGCTGGCCACCGGGGCTGCACACAGGGCGGGCACTGACAGGGTAGGAGCAGAGTCCTGACTCCTGGAGCGGCAGCCCGGCACACAGAAGAGCCAAATTAAAAGTGTGAAGAGCCACATGTGGCTTGCGAGCTACAGGTTGCCGACCACGGATCTAGTATATTTGAACAAACCCATCACTATTGAGGAAATTAAAATGTAATCAAAATTCTTCTTATAAACAAAACCCCAAGCCCAGATAGATTCACTATCAAATTCTTTCAAACGTTCCAAGAGGACATACTGCCTATACTTTTCAGGCTCTTCCAGAAAATTAAAGAAACAGAAACATTTTCAAATGATTTTTATAAAGATAACATCACCCTAATACCAAAAGCAGACAGAGTTGCCACATAAAAGAGAACTAATGTCCAGTATCTCTGATAAACACAGATGCAAAGATCCTCAACAAAATCCTAGCAAATAGGGTAGGATCCAATGCCTCATTAAGAATGTCATACACCATCACCAAGTAGGATTCATTCTAGAGATGCAAGGGTGGTTTAACATATGTAAGTCAATCAATGTATTATCCCACATCAACAAACAAAAAATATAAATGACATGATCATAATAATATATGTCAAAAGTGCATTTAAAAAGTTCCAACACCCATTCATTATAAAAACACTCAAGATGGGAATGGGAGAAACTTTTCTTAATATAGTCAAGGCAATTTATCACAAGCCCATCACTAATATTATTCTCAATGGAGAAAGACCAAAAGCCTTTCCCCTAAGATCTGGCACAAGTCAACGCTGCCCCCTCCTGCCACTCCTATTCAACATATACTGAAAATACTTGCCATAGAAATTAGGCAAGAAAAAAATATCAAAGGCATTCATATAAGAAAACAAGAAGTCGGGGCTGGTGAGGTGGTGCTAGAGGTAAGGTGTCTGCATTGCAAGCTCTAGCCAAGGAAGGACCATGGTTTGATCCCCCGGCATTTCATATGGTCCTCCCAAGCCAGGGCAATTTCTGAGCGCTTAGCCAGGAGTAACCCCTGAGCATCAAACGGGTGTAGCCCCCCCAAAAAAAAACAGAAAGCAAGAAGTCAAGCTCTCACTGTTTGCAGATGATATGAT